>NC_134416.1:73031975-73151975 GCF_030867145.1 Opisthocomus hoazin | reverse complement strand
TTCCTTTTATGCCTTGTAAGTCTTTTCTTGTTTTTTGTTTTTTTTTTAATTGGTAGTATTTAGGGCTGAAAACATACGCAGATCTTTCTTACACAATGAATACTGTACTGTGAGACATATTGTGACCTAGACTACACACAAGCGTATGACAGAAAGACCCATTTGGAAACTGTAGTCCTGGGTAAAGTGTGCTTTTCCTGGTTTGCACTTCTCAAAGTGTGCAGAAAGCCTGTACCTCAGGCCGTCGTGAGCCAGGTTCTGAGATGGAGAGGGCTGCAGTCTTAGGCTTGGACTCCAACAGTTAGTACAAAAAGATTAGCTTTATATGTATCTGTTATGTGAGAATCGTGTCAGGTCTTAGCAACCTGCTATTGCACTGCAGTATAGTCCCCAGGTGTGCAAACTTTAGTTAGGGCATGAGTTCCTGTTAACAATCATTTCACAACACAAAAGCACATTCATTGGAGTGCAGCATTACACTGTTACCCTGCCCCCAGTGCCACCCAAACAGCTGAACTTGTCCCTACCCAGATATTTCCAAAAGGGTTGCACAAAAATCCTGTTCACTTCCAAACTGGAAATCAGGGTAAAACATTATAGTCGGGTCTCTAATGGTCGTGAGCCAAGTTATCCATATGGCAAAGGAGGAGAGCTAATGAAGTTCAAAATGGCTTGGCATCATAATATTCATAGCAGATGATCACAGAAAATGGACATCTTCCAGAAAGCTGCAGAAGAAATAAAGGTATACTTAACATTTTATTTCATCAAAAGCTCACAGCTAAGAGAAGATTTGAACCCAGAGGACAGGAGGAAAACCTGACAAGTCAGTTATCCAAATTCAGGTAAAAATGGTGAATTCCAGATTTCAGCGCAGATTCACACCAAATATTTTTACCTGCCCAAAGTTCATCAACTAGTTTAAATTAGATGCCTATAATCCCTCTTCAGTCAATAGGAGTAAGATAGGCACAGTAATACTGGTTCCTGCTGGCAATGCTTATCACTTTCCATTAGCTACAGAAGAAGGCTACCTGACTAGCTTAAAATAGAGGTTTTACCGTTGAACAGCAAGAATTAGATAACGAAGTCTGATGCAAAGTTTGGGAGTCTCTGGCATTTTTTCATGTATATATATATTACTATATTTCAGCAGATCCTTAGAAAAAGATGTTACTGCTCCTCTCTCAGAAAAGACCAGCTGATACTGAGAAGGTCACCCAAACAATTCTCTCTCCAGGCTGATAACGTAGCAGACTTCTCTTCACTGAGCACACATTGACAATGTGAAGTGTCATCCCAAACTGACATACAGTCAGTCAAAAACTTGGCCAAGGTAAGGAATATCTACACATTTATATACTACAGTATTTGCAGTCCCAAACTCGGTCATGCCCGCTAGCATTAATATTTTCTATCCACATTCTGACATATGTTAAACCCATCTCCTCTCAGCTGGGAAGACAATAAGGAACTACTTCTTAATCTGCTTCCAGGCTGTCTAGGGAAGCTTCCCCATCTGTCTGAGCCTTTTTCAGAGCAATTTCAAGTAAGGTAACAGTCTGTGCCCTGATATCGCAAGAAGAGACAACACAGCCATCTGAGAGGCACTAAACAAAAGCTGAGGACCTATAACTTCTGAAAGTTCCCTTTGCTGAAACTGAGTGCTCCTCATCTAGTTGAGGCAGAGCAGAATCAAACAGGTTTACATACATTACTTTCACCAATACTTTCCTCTCTTTGACTGTAGTCAGGAATGCACTAGAAGCTCTCACAGCTGCTGCAGCAGAGCAAGGAAGAGAGTGTAAAATCCCATATTCTTGTATTAGATCTAAAAGGCATGAAGGTACATGCTTAATCTTCACTTGACTTAATTTACTCCCTTCATCCCAAATCTACAGTTTTGATATATCTGAATACAGGGCACATTAAAATGCAAGCAATGGCTTCAGACGATTTTAAAATTACTGTAGAGACATCTTGCAAAACCCCATTGGAAAAATCTTTCTCTGTTGAAGAAAGCCAGTTTTCAGCAAATAAAAGACAAAAATACTCACCGCAGTGTAACGATTGAAAACAAGGTCTCCCAAGACCCCAACAATATCCACCCCTGCAAATAGTGGCTGTGACTATATCAACAATCAGAGCAGCACAGTAGGAGCAGACTGCAGAGTGAAAGAGTTTCTCCCGACAACCCAACTTTCGTACTGCATTCACTTCAGGTTGAGTTATTTTGTCTTAGCTTTAGTCTGGTCCTAAGGATCCAACAGCTTTCAGTGGCAGGAACACAAAGGGGCAGTCCTTCCAGTTTAGTTGCATCTTGAAGGAAAACTGTCTTTAAGGAAACACACTGACAGCATTTCACAGTATGGATCACTTCTAATTCTCCACATTTTCTTCAAAATTCACTCATGATGCAACCTGAAATGCAGATGCATGTGTGTCCAGTCCCTCATCTCTATAGTCACAAGTTTCAAAAGTGAGAAAAACAAGGCTAATGTGCCCAACATGCAGGTTGAAAAAAACTCCACTATCTGCAAATACTTCTACAAATAATCATTCTCTTTATAGAAGATGTATAAGTAATACTGTTCCTTAATTACATTTGTCTACTCATCCACTAAGCATGCAAAGAAAATATTAATGAAACTGAAAATTATAACATAAATTATCTTTAATCAAAATAATTATTCCCACAAGTGTATATTTATTTGTTTTTCTGTTTTAAAAAAAATTGCTGTAGGTCAATTAGTAAGCAGTAACAATGACAAGTTTTAAGTGACAAGCCATAGATACAAGAAGATGAAAACGGGAAACTGAAAAAAAACCCAACCACCTTTCTTAATCTCAAAATCTTCCCGAATCTTCCTGATTTTTTGAATCATCATCTGGCTATCACTGTATAAGCCTCAGATTTCTCTCCTAAAAGCCTTGGCTGTGCTTTCACCTCCTCCCAGTTTGACTGGAACTAGATTGCAAGAAATACGCAGCAGCCAACTTCCAAGATGGCCAGACTAAGTTCTTATGCAACACCACATGAAAGAGTTGTGACAAACGGAAGGAGGAGAAATAGCAAAGCTGAGCTCTGGAGTCTGACATTAGCTTGTCCTTCTCCTCCCAACAGCCCCCGTCGGTTCTATGCTCATCTTGCATCTTCCAAAAGAAGTAAAGTATGAAGCCACCAGGCAACCTCATTCACTGCACAATTCTAATTCACTTAGAAGACGTCATCCATGCTGTGCAGTGAGAGGCACATGCATTTTTTGGAATAAGTAAAAGCATACGATTACTTGACAGTATCACTATACACTTATCCAGGAGATTAAGGTTAGATAACCATAACATCGGATTTTCTAACTTTTGAGTACTTGATGATCATCACAAGAAAGAAAAACCCTAAGTGAAAAGAACAATCAATTACAATTTTTCTGTATAGCTGTGATAACCCTGCTTCTTATGAACCAGTATTAGCGAGTTTAACTCTGAATCTCCAAAGCTGTCAGATGTGACTTTAACGTTCTTTATTCCTGTTGTCCTGCCACAGTCCTGGCACTGCATCAGGGGTTCTCCTGCTCTTTGCAGAAGACATGGCAATGAATTGGGTGTGAATGGGGCCATCACTGTGGAAGGAGAAGATCTGGATTTCAGGAGGGGAAAAGGAAAGGGAATAAAAGGCTGTTGTGGTTTAACTCGGCAACCAGCAACTAGGACCATGCAGCTGCTCACTCGTTCCTCCTTCCCCCTTCCTGGCAGTGGGATGGGGGGGAGAATGGACAAAAGGTAAAACTCATGGATTGAGATAAAGAGAGTTTAATAAGACAACAAAGGAAATAATAGTAATAATAATTAATGATTATAACAATATCAACAACAGAATATGCAAAACAAGCTACACACAACGCAATCTTTCTGACTGGCCAACGACTTGATCGTATACCCAGTCCCTGAGCAACAATTGTGGAACACAGAACTCATGGATTTTGTGGATTTTGCGGAACTCCCAAAAAAGTTCTCACTCGTGGAAAAGACCAAATTCATGGTAAAAAATGATACCTACCTCCTGGCCAACCCCCATTTGAAAGCTTCGTATGTTGTCTATGGTATGGAATATTTCCATAGCCCAGCTTGAGCTGTGCCTGGCTGTGCTCCCTCCCAGCTCCTGCACAGCTGATCGATCATTAGCTGAATATGGGAAACTAAAAAACGTCCTAGATTTGTTAGCAATAGTTAAAAACATCACTGTTATCAACATACTTGTCACACTAAATCCAAACCACAGCAGCTACTGGGAGGAAAATTAACTCTATCCCAACTGAAACCAGGACAAAGGGTTAAATCTTCTCCCTGTGGCACAAATCCTTGCTCTCCTTGTAAGCATGGCACACTGTGAAAACACTAGTGCAGCTCTTGATGGATATGGGTGAGGAATGGATTGGTGACCTGGAGCCGGACTAACCGGCTTTCTGTAGTAATAGGAAGCTCTGCTGGGCCTGGGCTTGAGGAAGCATACATTCCATCTATTTATGGCCTGCACAGGTGGAAGAAGCACACCAGGCATAACCTCCAATTCACATTGGGTCTGTCGTACCAGTTGGGGACAGCTACTAACAAGTGACAGCAGAACCTATATCCTGAAGCCAACTGGTCATTTAATGGTCTCCAGAAATATGGATCCACCTTTTGGATCAGGGAAAACCTCTTCTCTCTCTTCCTTGGAGATGAGATTAAGAAATTCCTTGTGTAATTCAACAAGAAGTTGTAAAATCCAGTGACCCTTAATAATAGATCTGATGCAAGGATGCCAGAGAAAGCTCTTAGCAAAGTAGCATCTTGATCATTTGTCCTTATGTTATGTCTGCTCCAAAGCGCCACAGTAAATCATTTCAGCAATATTCAGCTGGATGCTGAATGCTGCAACGAACAAGAAGCCTACCGACTGTGTGAGACTCCTGCTCAGAGACTGACACTTGGCAGGTGTTTTCAGACTTTGCTCCCCACACTGTCTGTGTGGAGCAACCGCAGGTGGTCTGGGGAGTTGTTTTCACTCTCCCAGTGCACAGCTGAAACAAGGAGGCGGTCCTGCTTCCTAAGAAAGTTTTAATTGTCAGTCTTCAAGCACAGTTCCTTTGTATTCCTGCCAGAACTCTCGTGTATGCCTGTGCTTGCTTGGGTTGCTGCATAGGAAATGAAGGCTGTTAATGAGTGTCTTCTTTTGTCAGGTGTTTTTTTGCTATACTTTCAAGTGTGATCAAATTTACCAATGACACAGAACTGGGAGGTTTGTAAGCATGCTGCATAGTGACCTGAAGGCAGTAAAGTGTCAGAGGCTACAGGGCCAAAAAAAGGTGGTGCTAACCAATACAGAAATCCAAGCTCTAGGAGAGAAAACAGAGGCCTTAGGTGCCCACTGCATTATAAAAACAAGCAGTTGTAGGCACTGTAGTAATATTGTATTGACATGCTGCTATTTGCTTCATTTTAATCTCTTTAGTTTAGCCATACTCAGAAGAGGATGGAAATCACACAGACCACAGTCAAAGCAGTTTCCACAAAAATGCTTCTATTTGAAGAGAGGAAAACACTACAACAAAGTTTCAGAATCTAGTTCTAGTTACTCTGTCAATGAAAGCACAAGAAGCATGGTGGCATAAATAGATTGATACCTTTATCTGAAATTAAATCCACACCATCTGTGAGCTATAAATAATATGTTACTATTTTCCTTTGGTGAACCAAAACATCCAGGTCTGAAATCTACTCCAACAACTTCCTTCCTGGTGAGTTTCCAGGACTTTGCAGAGTTCCTGCTGCATTTCATGTTTAGCTGATTTCAGCTTTCACTCTGCTAGATGACATGTACTTTCACCAGCAGCTGGAAACCAGAGTTGAGAACACATTTTCTTTTCTCACGTTTTTTTCTCTTCACCAGACCATCACATACTGAAAAAAGTACACCAAATCCTGCCATCTTTCCCTCACAACATGTTCACAATTCTTTTCTTTAGTGACTTTATAGGGTACCTTCCCAATCATCCTTATCCTATCCAGTTCCAGTTTTGTCAGACTCATTTTACAGCCTCAGTTTTTAACTTCCGTTTTTCCATCCCTTTTTTCTTGCTCCTGTTAGTTGCCACTTCCCTGTTTTGTTTTTTTTTCCTGTGTCACACCAGTTTAAAGAGGAAATACAGAAGTTCTGTGTATCAGTTTCTCAGTGGAGGAGATTTTATCGGGCCATTTCCTATTCCTATCAAGCTCATTTTATTTCTTTCCAGGTTCTGGTTCTGCTAGTTGCTCTTTATTCAGATGCTGATCTCAGAAAACTTGGAAATGCTGCAGGTTTTAGCTGACGTAAGATTCAGTACTTTTTTATTTGTAGCTATGCACAAGAATTCTTAATGTTTGACAGGGGATAAGGGATATTTCCTAATGAATCATCAGACAAAATCAGCTTAAGGCTTTCCAGAATAATTTAAATCTAGACTCTAACCATCCTTGGAAAGTTTTAGTACCAAAATTCAATGTATGCTGGACCAAAATGTAAAATTCATCTAATTTCAGCCAGAATCTCTTAACATACGGTGTGAGAGAGCACATTGTCTTTCACATGTTGTTTCTTTATTATGCCACCAATTCTTTCCTCTTCCAAACACCCAGAACTCCTCACAGCTGCAAGGCATCAGACTTTCTGAGGTGGATCCTTTGTTGATCCCATTTTAATCTTTCTTGATTCCTGCACTTGGGTAGAGAGCAGTTTCTCCTCTGAGGTCAGCTACAAAAGGGATATAGTCAATAAAAGAACTGTAGGTACACTACCTGCATGTTTCAGAGCACAACTTTAAGGTCCTTAGCTCTCTTTGTGTCATTCAGAAATACAGAATTCAATGCTTGTAGGTCCTCTCTTTGTAAAATGGGGATTGGGGGAAAGGAGAGTTAGCTGAGATGGGGGAAAGGAGAGTTAGCTTTTGTAGAAGAGCAATATTTAACAATGTACAAAAGAGTCATCGAGATGTGATTGCTGAATACAAGGCAGGAGATGACTAACGTAGTGTTTAACCTGTTGAGAAATTATAGAAGAGTTCCGCCCTCGACATTAATTGTGTACGTTATCTGAACCCCGGTTTGAACCGCTCATCCAGGGAACAGCAATCACCGAAAAGGCTTTCTCTGATATTTGTTATTTGGACTTCAGTCTTCTCAAGTCACATCAAGAGCTTGGTCCTGACTAACTCTGGTTTGGCACCACTCACATCACAGAATCACAGAATGTTTGGGGTTGGAAGGGACCTCTGTGGGTCATCTGGTCCAACCCCCCTGCCAAAGCAGGGTCACCTACAGCAGGCTGCACAGGACCTTGTCCGGGCGGGTCTTGAATATCTCCAGAGAAGGAGACTCCACAACCTCCCTGGGCAAAATGACCAGGTTCCACTGAGATTTGAACTCAGATCACTGGATTCAGAATCCAGAGTGCTAACCATTACACCATGGAACCGCTCTATGGATCCTCCATTAGTCAGGCACATGCATTTCTCTGTTAAGCCACCAAAGTCTTACTGCCAAGATAGTGTTCCTTATTACCTCAACTATTTTTTCTTCTGTTGGCTGGGTAGCTCTTACAACTCTGTTTCCCTGCTACAATAACACTAGCAATAGACTGAACTGTGTCAACCAGAGGTAGTGTGTCTTCCATATCATTAGTTTTTCAAAGCAGGAGTACAGTGTACAAAGCTGCAGCTCAAGAACAGGAATAGAATTAACTTCAGTTCCTTAAATTTCTATATGGGACTTGATGGAAACAAACAGAATTAACGCTGGGAGTTATTATGTAGGTCATTCTCAATTCATCTTTATGTGTTTTGCTAACAAGAAAAACCCTAAACTAGAAAAACTCAAGAATTCCCATCCCACCTCAGTAGAAACAATGAGGTATCCCCAAAAATGTAGTTGCCGATCTATTGTCAGTCAGTGTGCCAATGGTAACATTCAATTTCTTAATCCTCCTATCATCCAAGACCATGAGGTATTGAAACAAACCTGGCACAACATAAAATGGACTTCAACACCCAATATTTGCATAGTCCAAAATTTTGTTTTACATATTAATGGCTAACTGCCAAACTGCAGGCAGCCAGCTTCATTGACTCAATAACCTGCTGGAAAAGATATCCCCCATGTGGATGACCATCTGCACCCACACAGCTGAGGCGTTAAATTATTTCATCACCGTTCCTGTCAAAATTTTAACTTCTTGACCTCCACAAAGAAATCCTGTGCCATCCCACGTAAAATCAGCCACCAATTTTTTTCAAAACACTACAGCTGAAACACCGACGATAGCTAAAAACATCTCATTAGACTGACAACACTTCCTGCTTGTCCAGTGTTTGCACTCCAGGTAGGTAAGGGGAAGAAGAGGAGGAAAATCATTCAGAAAGATAGCTTAGACCTCTTCACTCCATCCAGGGACTGTTTACAAAGAAAGTTTCCCACCTGCTCTTCTCCATGCCAATGACAGCTGATGGCACCACCGTTGCTGGTGTGTATTCGTATACTGCCATCACTTTTCCTAACTTGACTGTCTTTTCTCTCAATACTTATCATTCATCCTCTCTCCTTGTTTTTTATTGTGGTTTTTTTTCATCTCCTTTTTCTGAATATCCTCTCCAAAACAGAGATTTGGTTCATTGCCCAAGGTCAGACAAGCCACTACCTTGGTAATTACTTTTTGCTCAACACTTTCTTTAAAGCAGCGTATTCAAATTGGATCCAAACTTTTCCTCCCACACAGTTTTAAACTGTTGATCTATCTGCAACTGGTCACAGCAAAATGTTTCACCGTTTCACAACTTGCCTTTTTCAGTTCTTTCATTTCTGATCTTAATGACTGCAAACACGTTCCTCAGCTCCATTCAGTATGCTGCTAATCAGATTTTCTTGCTCATTATTGACTACATAAGTGTCACATTTTTCATCCCTCCTCAGATTCTCCTTCACCTGCTTAACATATAAAGCCTTACATGAGCTTGAGGTTTGTCAAATTAGTTCCAACCTCCTTATTTTTTATAACTTATATAAAGCTGGCCTCTGATTTCACTCTGACAAAAACTGAAGCCTTCACAGACCAATCAGCTTCCTCCTTAAACACTTCAGGGCTTTCTCCTGCATAACTTTCTTGCTTAGGTAACAAAGGAAGCAGACAGGTTATTAAATTCTTTCCCTATCCTCCTCTAAAATTAGTTTTAAATCTAATTTTGTAGTCCTGGTGCCTAATAAATCGGAGTATCTTCATTGGTGAATTCTCCATCTTCCTTTCCATACTTCCTCACTTCAAAGAAGTCCCTTACTCCTGCCATTCTTTATCCAGCTTCTGACTCCAACTAGAAGGAAATCTCAAAAGATGCCTACCAACATTGTCTTATCATAGTCACTCCTTTGTGTAATATCTCATCTGTATGTTTTGTTTATTTGGTATCTCTTGAGTCATCAGTCCTTTGGAATCTTTTATTTATGTATCTACAGTACCACTTACCAGGAAGAGTATTAACATTGGGGTTTTTTTTGTCATTGTAACACAGGTGAGAGAGATCAACTGGTCTATAGTGATCACCTTGGCTCCTATAGTCATTGGAGACAACCAGCATCTCCAGAGGTATTTTTGTCACTGATATCAGATGGCTGAAGTGAAGTAAATTATCCTACATATACATCAAGTGAGTTCGCTTCTGTAAGGATGGACTCATTATTTGCGTTAGGACATAATAAAACAGTAGCATTTATTTTATTTATTTATTTATTTATTTATTTTATTCCTTTACCCTACGTTTTCATGCACTTAAGGCTATATAGGTTGTTGATTTTACATTTTAAGGATTAAAATTTTCAATACCTGGTCTCTATACAATAGTGATTTCTTGACAAGCTTCAACTAAAAAAAAATTTTTTAGACCAGAAGAAGTGAAAAAAAATATTGTTCCTATTGAAAAAAAAATCCTCTTGCCACCACTTTTATTAGATCTACAGCCAAAACAAAACTTGTATTTATCTTCTGTCACTGATATCTACATTCAGAAAAGGGTTTTTTTATGAATAATTATACTTATTTATAAAAAAAATGTAGCTTTTAGGTACTTCTGAAGAATTTAGAAGTTCAGTCTTAATGTTTATAAGTCTCATTATGGAATTGTTAATCCTTACTGGTGAGTGCCATACAACTGAGAAGTGTTTATAACAGCTCTCACAGACAGAGGTACGAGTAGAAATCAGTTCCAGACTTCAGTTTTGCAAGGTATTCACTTAGAATGTGTAATTTCTAGAAAGGCTTACTCAGTTTGACTTGTCCAGTGTTTGAAAATACAGCCAGAAGTACACACCTCAAAGAGTGCATGAATAGTATTAACATTGTAGGCACTATGCTCTTGCAAACAACAAACCCTCGCAAACAGACTTGAAATATCATGTAACTTTGACCCAACCAACAAATAAGTAAAACTTTGGACAAGCCTGTCCAGAACTGTGACAAACCTAAAGACAAGTAGTAACAAATACGCAAACTCCACAACAGCGTATCTTTCGCCCCCAAATATACAGAAAGATATAATACCTGCAGGAGCTCAGGCAGCTATCTTCAGTTCCAAAATCTTTGGAACTACCCAGCTGTGGAATCTGCTTGTGCATTTTAGATTACTCAAGAATTGTCTACCATGTCTATAGACACATATGATACACCATTATCATCAGTCTGAAGTCTGAACTGTTTCCTTGGACACCTAAAGCAGACTGTTGTTTCTGTTCCCTGATTACATTAAGTTGCATACTTCTAATTCTTCTGCAAAAAAATGAAGTTTCACAATTAAACTAATTTTGTTTCATGATTAAATGTATCTTGGCTGTGAGCCTGAAATTCACTTTCCATTAACACTTGAAAGAACAAAACTTTACTCGCATGAATTTTCATAAAAAGGCTATATGGAGAGATTGGAACATAACAAGCAAGAATTTTATGCAAACTTTTCAGAGATGTTTGGAAGAAGCATTTCTGTCTGCCCTGCTTGATTGTTAATATATGTTTCTCAGTGTGTTTCTCAAGATTTATTTAGTAGTTGCATTTCTAGTACTTAATGCATAAACAGCTACAATAACAATGCGTGTAATGCATCAAGCTACAATAGAGCATGAACTATACATATTATGTGCAAAAAAGCATATTAAATGTTTAGATTTACAAAGTCGAGCACTTGCATTAGGAGGCGGCAGATTTAAAATGAAGTAAATTAAACCTTATCCTACATGGCTCTCTGAACATGCACTGGGACAGTTTTTAATTCTGTGATCATATATAATGCTCCCTCCACAAATGCATTAAGGTCTGTGAACAGGGATCTCAGGTTCAGTAGTGTTATTCTCATGAGTTTACAGAAGCGGCATGCAATTCCAGTGGTCATACAAAGGTTTTGTGTAAATATACTGTGTCCCAAATAATAATATATAAAGATTTTATTTTTAAAAAAAATTCTGCAGATTGAGCGCTTTCCTTGTACATTGTGGTATGTTTCAGGTGACAGTTTCTGCTCTCTCTTGTTTGACAACTGTAGCTCAGAACTATGCTCTTAAGCATCAGCCACAAGAAAGGTTTGAAGAGTATTTTGTTGCATTGAGAGGATACGATATGTTTATAAAATGAAGTATTTTCATCATGTGTTATAAATCACTTTATAGAGAAACTATTATTATTATTATTTTGCTACGGTGTTCAAAATCTGTAATGGTTACAGACAGGAGATAACATTATTATGAATTTTCCCTGTGCTGTAATAGACTGAACAAGACAAGGCTAGTAACTTTTCAAGGGACAGATTCCCCTGTTTCGACAGCTGTCTGGTACCTGGACCTGTCTTTACAGGCAGATGGTTCAAAGACTCTCTATGCTGACTAACTGCGTACGAAGGAAGCTTTATAATCAGGGTATGATGTTTACTTTGTAAAAATATCTCTAACTCTATTCCTGACTCTCACAGGAATCTTTCCTGAGTTGTATTGAAATTTCACAGCCAAAAATTTTCCAAAAGTTTGTTGTTGGCTCTTGTGAGAAGGAGCTGATTTTTAGTTTGTAGCACAGTCATGTTCTCACTTGGGAATCTAAAAATGGAAGCATCCCAATGTTACTTCTGAAAAGTATTAATCTTATTTGATGCTTGCATCTGCAAAATATATCAAAAGTGACTTCCAAATGTCTCAGTTACAATTCCTGCATCAAAATAACTCATAGATTTTAAAGGAAGAAGAAGAACAGAGATGGCAGAGTTTTGCTTATTAATATCTCTGTTATGCACTGATCTTCTGGTTAAGATACATAAAAAGTCCTTTTAAAAGATACAATTCCATAGGAACAAAAAAAAGAAAATATGAAATGTGTAAGTAAAGAACAGAGCAACACAGATAAGGCATGGAAAATGCAGCTTATACAGTGAAGGGAGGAGTATTTGGTTAGTAATTATGTGGATAACACACAAAAAATAAGTGCAAGAAGAGAGAACAAACACCTAACATCAGAAGTAAAAGGTATTTAAGAATGCTATTAAGAAAGAAGATAATTAAGCTAATTACAGAGACTGCTTTAGGAAGGATTTTATTCACCTGCAGATAAGAATATCTGCACAAATCCGTGTTCATGATCAGAAAAATGCTACCCAGAACATTCTTTTGTATTTTTTTTAGTCTCTACTCCCTCTCACACCCAAGATCTAATATTCATTTGACTTCCAGAAAACCTAACCCTAGCTAAAGTTATCTAAGCAGCTTGCAATAGCTGCTGATACATACTAAACTACAACTCATATTCTTATATTATTCTCTTTGTAGTGGTTATCATAGCACAAGCTGGTGCAGTTGCTACACTAATTACTACTCTTTGGTAAAATGAAAGAGCTAAAAGATAGATCTGCAGGTCACACTGATACCCCACTCGTTGATAATGTTGTTTACCTACTTATATACAGTGTTATCCAAGCCTAAACAAAACACATAATATATTGCTGTCTGTAAGGCCCCTAAGTACACTGATTTTTATATATAGGCATATAAAAATATAAAGTACATTAATATTTCTTTATATATAGAGAGAGAGAAGACTGGGAGGGCAAGAATAACAGGATATATGTTCAGAGCAAGCAAAAGGAACTATTCTGAAAGAAATGCGTGATACATGCTTTTAAGAGCAACCAATACTGGTTTTGTCCTGTAGGCTTAGAAAGTATCTCACCTACAAAAGCAAACACCTTTTGGAGTTGCTGCTTCAGCAATGTGATCCTTTAAATGACACGAGCTTCTGCCTGGAAGTCTAATCTAAAGCCAGTGAAGTCAGTGTGAGTTTTCTAGCTTAAAATCACAACCAGAAGTCACAACAGAGTTGATAGTCTCACAGAAAAGGAAATTTAAAAATAATACACTTGTTACAGTAGCACTGGTTTATCAATGGACCAACCCACAGTACAGAGAAGACAAATCCTATTAAACTTGGTGGATGAGTGAAAGGAGATCAGCTTCTGTTTCCTCTCTGAATCCAAATTATTCTCACAGCCAGAGAAGACTCAGTGGCTGATAATGGCCTAACAACCTCTAGCACTAACAGATATGACCTCAGGTGTAGTGATAAGAATATATAATTCTGCATTCCCTGAACTCGTCTGTGTATCCTGGAGAGTGCCATCGCAGTGGGAGCTAGGTGCCACTTAAACAACAGAAATCTTTAAAATTTAGAAGAGAGTCAATATGTGCTGGGTCACACAACAGTGTTTGTAGGACTTTAAAATTCATTTTGCATTACTGAGGAGGAAAAATCTCACAAAAAGGAAACAGTTATTTCAGAGCATGCCACTTCTTGGGAATAAAAATTTTGTATTTGATTTCTTAATTTGTCCATGTTATTACCTATTCTGAAAATATTCTAGTGGTTAGAAGAGCACGAATAAAGAATTTTATTTTTTTTTTCTGAGGAGGAATAATTCTGTGACTCTGGAGTCAATAGCAGAACTTCCCGTTGACTTCAGAAGAACATGGTCTAGGATCCTGCGTGGATGCATTCAGTACACACCTGCAGGATATCACAGGCTGTCTTCCATGTTGTCAGCTGCCAGCAGATAACAATTATAGAATCATAGAATCATAGAATCATAGAATGGTTTGGGTTGGAAGGGACCTTGAAGATCATCTGGTTCCAACCCCCCTGCCATGAGCAGGGACACCTTCCACTAGACCAGGCTGCTATCCAGCGCCATCCAACCTGGCCTTGAACACTGCCAGGGAGGGGCAGCCACAGCTTCTCTGGGCAACCTGTTCCAGTGTTTCACCACCCTCACAGTGAAGAATTTCTTCCTGATATCCAATCTAAATCTGCCATCTTTTAGTTTACAGCCGTTCCCCCTTGTCTGTCACTACAAACCCTTTTGAAAAGTGCCTCTCAAAAGCAAGGGACAAGAGATGGAAGAGCAGCTTGGCCGCACAAGGCCCCAAAGGTGGCAAAAGCAGCTTGTGCTGGCCATGCTGAACCGGAATTCACAACCATATAACTCATCAGGAGGCAGCAGAGAGAAGAACAATTATCTTTTCTCATTTAGAAACAGTAATTCTTTAAGTTGTACATATTTAGTTATTTTTAATTGAAATCCATTACAGTTTAAAGGCATACTCAGTGCTTCCCTAGGGAATGTAATCACAACTGTTATCTAGATTCTATATAGGAAACAGTAAGACGGAGGATGCCCCTTTCGTTTCAAACAATCCCTCATATATAAATTATTTGCCCCCACAGAGAAATTAGAACAGCAGCTGAATATTTTTCTGTCCAGTCTAAGCAAGGAAGGCAGGAAGCAAGCAAGGCAAAAATTTATTTCTGGTTTGTTAATAGCATCCGTATTTAAAATCTGAAATGCTATTACATTTCAGAAAATACTTTTTCTAATGTTAAAAAAACTAAAGTGGTCTCTTCAGAGTACAGAAATTCTCCAAGGCAGAAAGAAGCTGTGGGAAGCAATTCCCTAATGAGCTGTGGGCTAGGACTCAAAGATTCCTTGCATAGGGAATGTTGCAGCCCTCTGGTGCAATAATTAGATACAGGACGACACAGACACAGTGGCTGAAACTGTGGCAGCTGCAGAGAGGCTGTGAGGATGATCCCTGCCTGCCCCTGGGCAGCTGGACGTTAGACATGTGCTGCAAGAGGCCTCATCGTTCCAGCTATGCTATGTTCACACAAACGTGGCTTCTGGAATGCATACCCAGCTGGACTTTCCCATGGCTGGTCTTAGAATGGGATGAAAAGCCTTACAAAGTGTGCTGAATTACCATTTGGCTGTTACTTATGAACTTTGAGCTTGAATGGATGAATGAAAGGCAGATCCCAAGTCCCAAAATAAATTGGGATATACTCTGTTTCAAAAATGCTCTTTCTAATTTTAACTCCAGCAATGCTTCTTCTCAGCAGTATGTTAAATAAAACTGCCTGAAGGAGAAGTGAATGACCAGCAGGTCACTTTTCCTGTTTTCAAACCATAAGCCTGATACCAAGTGCTTCCCCTTGATTTCAGTCAGCTTTGGGAAAGATGCCTGGTTAGGCAGTTTCTGTTGCCAGATATGTAGCCCTTAATTCTCACTGTCACCAATAAGTTTCCTCTGCACGAACAAATCTAAGGACCTCAAGACCTGAGCTTTTGTGCACCCACTCAGATTTATGAACACACACTCACAGGCCTGGATACTTACAGTGGGATATTAATTCTCAGGAGAGGCAAATTCCTATCAAGGGATTTATGTCGCCCTCTCTAGGGAGGGCCATATGATCTATATCATTAGAACCAAGCAAGCTCCCTTTAACAGCATTTTCTTAATTCTCACTTGCACTGCTGGCTCCTGTGTGAGGCAGTTGTTCCTTCAACCTGCCTTCCTGGGCTGCCCATCTGCAGATGACATCAGCTTCAAGGGATGCAGCACTCCAAAGAAAGCAGAGAACAGTAATTCCTAAAGAAATCCTCAGAAGCTTACCTGGTTGTTAATCACATGGAGTAGGAGTTCTCTAGCACCATGTACTGGAAGTATTTCTGTCTCAATAACTTGGGTTTTGACATAAGCTTAAAAAAAGACACAATGCTGTCTCCGGATGGAAATCCTCTGTGACGCCACCAGACATGCTACAAAAACATGCTGAATAACGACTAAATTCAGCTTAAAAGAAAAAGATAATTGGCATGATAGTTTCCACAGATTTGCTGAAAAAAAGACCACTTGGGTCTATTCATGCTGCTGTGTACAGCTTGATTTATACGTGAAAAATCAAGATAAGACTTTAAGAAGGCAGTTGCTGTAGCATCTCACATACAGTAACATATATATAAAAAGCATTAGTATTATAGATTGTGTCCAGCTCTGCTTTTACTTGACAGTGATTGTTCTCCCTGGGCTTCTTATTCTGGAATACTGTTACACCTTTTGGTTTATACTCTTTTGCCTTACACCCAAGTATACATCTGTGAGGGATTATAACACGGAGAGTTTTGCTTAATAGAGTCCCATTCTCAGTAACATGGAGTAGTTATACCTAATTAAGGGATCAATGAGTCCAACACTTTGTTCTTACACTTATATAAAAATTCAGTGTTTGCAAACAGTGCAAATAGACTTATATTACGGTGTATGGTAAACCTCAGGTACGTGTTCCAAGCAGTACAAAAAAAACCCCCAACACCCTCAAGAAAGAACATATTAAATATAAATTTTATTTACACAGTATTTTACTCCATATAAAGAAAAGAATAGGGGCAACAATGCAAAGATTTCTAGGCATGGTAGACACTTTCTACTGTTTTGGCAGCCCTCAGATTCAGCTTCCCATCCAGACTGGGTGGCTCTCTGAGCTGGAGGGAAGCTGGAATGAGGATAGATCTGGTGATTCGCATGTCACAGGAGGAGGGACATTGCAGGTGTTTTGATGTAACAGATGCATTTACTATAAAATTCCTATGTGTAAGCTTCTCCACAGAAGCAGGACATGCAGACTAATTACCATTATCAATAAGCACTAATGATAAATAATTCCTTCATCCCACACACTGATAAGACACTCTCATTTATAATAGTAGTCTGGCTAGATGCTTCAGGTCAGCTGGTAGGGAAATTATTATAAATTCCAAAGAGGAATTAGGAATCCTTCCATTCCATTTAGCTTATAAGGGTGGTAATTGTGGTTATTAATATTACTTGCTTTTCAATGCTGTTGACCTATGCAGTCCCAAACCTTGTTGCCAAGAATGGATATCACTATACCATAGAAAGATTTCTATTGGAATCAGTCATGTGACAAAAATAGCATTAGAAAGCAAGATAGCACAGAAAAAGGCAGAGTTTAAAAAACTCACTTCAAAACTTCTCAGACTTACACTACACTTTTTCTGACAGTGTCAGCTATAGATTGCTCTTTCAAATATTGTGCAGATTAACAAACTAAAACTCAAGCCAGAACTCTACAGTCCAGGAATAACAGGAGATGCCAGAAATAACATTTGGGAGTCAGATGTCATTAATAGACATCTACCATATCTTATAAATAAATAAATAAATAAATAAATAAATAAATAAATAAATCCTGTTATTTAAATAGCTCAATATGATTTGAACATTAGCCACCAAAAAGTTGAGACTCTTTTCCAACCGTCATAATGGATAGCCAATAAAGTGGAAAAGAGTTTATAAATCTGAATGAAACTTTGAATATTCAGTAACTGTCTGCATACCTGACTGAATGAACAGAAGTGGATTTTTTCCCATTTCCTACACAAAACACATACGTGTTTTAGAGTGGTTGTTCCCAAAGCAGAATCTGGTAACTACAGCTGGCTGATGTGACCATGGTTAAATAGTCTTTGACTAGTGGGAGAACCGTGCTAGAAGGTACAGCTTGTGCTTGTATAAGCTAGACAGTGATAATAAGGGTGCACAGAAGCCTGTGAAGGACATGGATAGTTAAAGGCTTAATTAGCGCAAAAATGTGAAGCTCAGTATCTGGGAGTTCATGGAAGTATTAGGAAATCAATAGGTCAGAAAAAGACTAAATCCAATACATACTGTGATTGTAACATTTATTTATATGTTTTAAGTTGCATTAGAATTTTTAATTAATTTTCTCAGTTTTCTATAGGCTTACTACACATTTTTATGTGATGTTCTGTGGTGGGTTTTTTTCTTAGTATTTAATTCACAAAAGCTAAATCAGAAATGACTGGCTTGTTTTTGTTTCATACCTTTTACTATTTTTATGTAATCCTGTTTGCGAACACTATGATTTCTGCATAACTGAAGTTCACAAAATAACAACTTATTGTATTGAAATTGGATACTCTTGATCTGAAATAAGAATATTCATCCTCAACCTTGCATCAAACAATGACAAGTTTGAAACATATTTCCTTCTCTCAGCTCCATTATGCGAGAAACATAAGTGCGTTTGCTCATTAACTTGAATAATATATCAAACAGAAAGGCCTTTAATTGTTTATTTTGCTAGCTGGAAAAGAGGTTGTGCAATTCTGAAAAAAAATACAAATTCAAGAAGTAACTTCAGCTTCCTTTTTTTCTTTGCTGTTTCTTTGCTCTGTTTTACATTATGCCCATACCAAATATTTCTCCCCCAAAAATTTTAGGGAAACATCTGTCACCCCACTCTCTCCATAACTACTGAGACATTCAACAACAATAACAAAAAAAAACAGCTACTATAATAACACCTACTTCAAACTTGATTGTGAAGCCTTCTTTCTTTCACAAGCAGTAAAAGAATTGCAGGCAATCCCATTACACTGATAATACAACTTACAGAACAGAGGTACAAAAATACGCAAGATATAATACCAAGGGGGACAGAACTTCACCTTCTCAGGAGTCTCAAAGTAAATCAAATAGAAATCTAGAAACCTTCACACACCAATACATGGGAAAAATTAGCACCTCATTTGATAGCTGAAAAAACAGCTGTAACAAAATCTGTATTTCTTCCCTCTAGTTACAACAGCAGGCACAGTTCAGGTCCTAAGGGATATTTCCCAAGCCGTAGAGCAAATCTGTAATTAGGGCTATAACAGAACTTTTATCTCTTTACTTTCATTTCCACTCTCAACCACTAGCTAAGAGCCGTGTATTTTATTGTAACAATCTCAACTTTTTCTACTTTTTGTTTTCAATTTGATTAACAAACAGACATCAAAAAAGGAAAGATTCCAAAAGGATTACAAAATCCACTTTCAGTCCCTTACAAAGTGGTTCCTGAATTACTCTCAGTCAGGCAGGCAGCAATGGGCATGAAATATTTTCAGGGCATAGTACAGCTAATATTCCTAAACTATCCCTAAGAGAGGCAGAACCCAGAGGTCAAATTCTTCTGTAAGATGAAAGTGTGAAACTCTCACTGAAACATATACGAATAGCCCAAATATACATCTGTCTGAGGACAGAATTTGAAGAATTTTCACCTGTGTGACAGCAAAAAAGAGGAGTGGATGTACTTTATATCACACTAGAAATATTTTAAAACAAAGCAACAAAAAAAACCCGTTTATCATATCCATTGCTTTTCACGGGACGAACCAAGCCTTGCTTCTTGGCACTTTCTCTTCTCATAGAGACCATTGTTGCTTAGTAAGAGCACCTGATAAAATGCCCTAGAGAAGCTTTACAACTCAACTGGCACTTACACAGCAGATAAGTCCCATTGATACCAGAGTAATCTTTCCACAAGGATGAACAGCTCTTGAACAATTTCTCCAGGCAACAGCATTAGACACACACAGACTTTCTCCATCATCAGACATGATATTCAGCCCGTATGTAACATACATTGTGTAACTGTACATGGTAGCTAATACACCGATTTTTCATTTGCTTTAACGTCAGCAAAAACTATAAAGTGATCATTTCTACTGATGTAAAAGTATGTGATGGAATGTGCCTTTAGACTGTAAGCCTAAGATGCTCACCTCATCATCACAGTCAAACATTTGAAACACTCTGATCTTGTTTACAGTTCTACATGATTGAAAGACCATTTTTTTACTTCTACCTTTATTCTTTTCTTAGCGTGGAAGTGCACCAGTAAGCAGTTCCTCCAGCTATATTACCCAGCACAATACAAAGATTTTTTTTAAATTGCCTACAATTCTGTCAAAATTTACTTTGAAAGGTTTTAGCCAAAAACTGTTTGTTCAGATCCCAAATCATGGATACGTGTTCACAGTGGTTATTAACCTTCGTTCTCATCACAAGCTTATAAACTTGGGTATCTGGTCTGAATGAGTCATCTCTGCTTCTTCAATAATCAATGACAGACTGTCCAGCACCCACAGAGGGTGATTTGTTCTGTCCAAGTGTCTGCTTGGAATAGGATGAATCATCTGATCATTGTGTTATTAACTTAGACTAAATACCTAACTTTTAGATTGATGTAGTCATGTTAAATTAACCCTTTTCTCAGTGCTTAGCTCCATGCATTAAGTTAGGAAAAGCAATCAAATGCTCACTATATATAGAGCAATTTTTTCCTTTTTGAGTGTAGCTGTGTTCATGAACAGTAATTAGTTACACTTCTTTACAGTGTGTGTATGAAAAGAGGAAAAGGTTTATTAACCTTTTACAGGCGGGTAATCTGACACAAAACTAGCCAAAACAATCCAACAAGCTCACCTGAGAGATTTAGACCCTCTTTTTTTTTCTTTTTTTCTTTCTTTCTTTTTTTTCCCCTCAGTGTTCAAAATCAGATAGGGTTAGAACAGTAAATTTTACTTCAGTTTCCAGAAGTAACAACTCCACACTTCCGCTAATCTGGCCTCAAAGTCCTGCATAGGTGTCCACAGAGTGTGAAAAAGACTGGATTTTTGCTCGTCTGGAATGATTACATGTCACTCTTCACATCGCATTTGTGTCTTCGGTAGAGGCAGAGACATTTACATTCTCTGGCTGTAAGTCTGTGCTTGCTTTCTTCTGCATCCCTCTGCCCTATTTAGTGCAATATGCGAGTCACAGATACTACAGACAACAGGCACACAAACCTGGTTCACCCTCAGACCAGACATCTTCAGCACTCAGTGAGATACAGGTCACACTTGTTCTGCCCTGTATTGCCTCTCCCATGTCTGACCTTGTCATTAAAAGTCACAGCATAATAGTTACTGGAAAAGGACAAAAGTAGGAGCAAGTGCACATATTTACACTCAGCATTTTCAAGTATCTGTATTTCTAACTTTACAGTCTCAATGCTCTGTTTATACAGACTTTTAAGAATTGTAATGATTAAACATCTGTTGTTTGAAACTATATTAGCATTAATACTTAGGCCATGATCAGGATTTGGACTTTTGGAATCAATACATAGACCTCTCCAGCTGAGCTAGCAATACAAGTGCTGGTGATAGTAGATTGAATATATTGATTAACCATTAAAAAATTGATATGATGCACACTTTAACCAGTGGTTTTCAAGCGTGTTCACTGACCACAGGAAAAGTAAAGGCTAGCACATCTGGTTTCCATGACAGCTTCTGGACAGGGAATATTCTAAGATTGTTTTGTCTGTTTTTCTTTTCCACAGAATCCTGTGTCTTCTCTTTCCATCTGCTAGACCTCTGCCTTCTGCCTCCACATCCTTAGCTGCAGTCTCCACTTCTGCTTATACCAAGGCCTCTTGTGTCCTTCCTTCCTTCTTCTCCTCCTCCCCAATCCTGCACTGAAAATAGTCCTTCCTCCTTGCACTCATACCTTTCCATCCTGCCTCGTAGTCAGCAGAGGGAGAACTCAAGGCAAAGGCAAGACCAGTAAAACCATTCACTGAGTTGTTCGGAACCTGATTGGACACTGTCCTGGGCAACCCGCTCTAGCTGATCCTGTCTGAGCAGGCATTTGGACTAGGTGACCCGAAGAGGTCCCTTCCAACATAAACAACTTTCTGATTCTGTGACCCTTCAATAGAAAAGCTCAGCAAAGGTGCCTGGCACCATTCATAATGTCTTTTGGTTTTGATCCTGTAACATCATCTCAGACTGGGATATTTTTGCATGAAAATATGAAGGGATTCAGAGAAGACATTTATGAGTTTGAGAATATTTGGACTACAGCATATTTCTGACTTTTTTAAAAGGTACCGGAATTCTATAATTGTCTTGGATTTGATACACCTGAGGCTTCTTACACTTCTTAAGAAGTAGAATACAGACAAAAGTGAAAAGTAAAATGATGTGAAATTTAAAAGATAGTCAACGTTTTTGTGTGATACAGTTAATTGTTAGTGAATCCAACAATCAAATATTTAACTGCCAGCCAGCAAATTAATACTGTCAACCCATCTGCAACAGACTATTTTAGTGCTGTGGAGTCTGAGATGAGTTGATTCAATGCCTGCCAACCTGAGATTAACTGTTTACCAATTAGAAAGCTGGCAATTAACTTTTGAAATAACAACAAAACAGAAAAGAGCAAGTAAATAATGTTTATACAGAGGGAATGGCTGGAGAGAAGAGTTTCCACATGATCTAGGTTATCGGTATTCTGGCACACCAGCAAAACATGAGCAGCTCCCTGAAAGTCAGTGGAGTCAGACTGATGCAAAACTGGTAGAAAACCTCAAACAGGACTATCAGTTTGGAAATTTCTAGAACAAAATAAAGAAAAGGAAAAGAAATGTAAAAGACAGAGAATTGACAGGGCTTGGAAAAAAGGTTGTAAGTCAAGTATGAACGCTACTGTTTAACTTACTCCCGTCCTGAAGGTATAGAAGAGAGCAAATGTGATGTCAGCTTTTAAAAATTACTCCAGAATCTACAGAGCAGTAATTTTGATTGCCCAAGAGGGCAAATAGGTAGCAACTTTAGTAAGAAACAGAATTAGTTGTTGAAGGGATAAATAAAATAAGTTACACTTCATAAAAATAAGTCAATTCCCAAAACTATTGAAGAAGTCAATGAGTAGGGAGGTAAGATAATCTTTTTGACAGAACATGCCTGGGGTTTTTCAAGGTCTCTCCCCAAATGCTTTTTAAGAAACTAATACAGTTTGAGTTACAACATAAGGTCTTCTCATTGATAAATAATTGTTTGTAGTAGAGTAAACAAATAATAGAAATAAATGTGCAGTCTCAGAAGTTCATCGGGTCAACCAGTCAAAGGTTTACCAATGATGAACATGGATCTGTATTGAGATACATGTTGTAAAATATATATGAGTGAGGTGAAAGACAACAGGACAAAGATGAAAGGATGAAAAACCAAGTTTGGTGAAGACAGAGATAGAAATATCTGAAGTGGAAAATTCAGGATATTGACTAATTGGGTTCTAAAATGTCGAAGAAATTAGGTCTTAACAAACACAGTTGTACACATAAGAAAAATGTATCTAACTGCACAAGGAGAGAGTTTATGCTATTTCTTAGATAATTGCTAGAAACTTCTAAAGTCAGGATCTCAAGAAACAGATCCTGAAGTTACTGCGTGTACTTGTACATATGCTGTGCTCCAGGAGTGTCAGTAAGATTGAGAATGGAACTGAAAACAACATAGAAAATATCATTATGTCACTTTGCAAACTCATGCTAAACCAACAGGTTAAATGCTGTGAACTAGAAAAGCTGGAGAAGAACAGCAAATATGATCACAGGTACAATATTATTACAGTATGAGAAAGCGTGCATAACAGACTTTTCAGCTTGGAAAAGATGTAGCTGTCTACACAATTATGAAGAGGATGGATAAGGTGAATAAAAAAATTGTCATCCACTATTTCTCATCACAGAAGAGCAAGGAGGCATTTAGAGAAGTTCTCAGGTAGCAGAAAGAACTGCATTTTACAAAACACACATTTCTGCTGTAGAACTTATTCCCATGGTAAGTCAAAGACTAAATGAGCTCAGAAAGTATAATCAAGGGTAACTTTGTACATTGGGCCATTGAAAATGATGGTTTGTACAGTGTATCTGTGTGATTCCTGGAAGCTGGGAGGAGAAGTCAGAATCTCACTCGGTACTCACTTCCATGACCATCCCTTAGTATCTGCTACTCACTGCTCACAGGCTCTCTGTATGGATGTTCTCAAAATGAAGTTAAAATTTTTGCTGAGAAAATACTAAGTCTCATCAACTCCAGTCTCCCAGGCAAAGCCATAGTGCAGGATTCAGCCTAGTTTTGTCCTCCTTTTAGCCCATGTAATAAGTAGGTCTTACAGCCTTCTGCAAAACCGTTTTCGATTATCCTTACCTTCATTTATATCTGAGACGGCGTGGCACTTTCAGTATGAGATATCACCTCACTTTGTGACACCCGAAAAGGGGCATTCTTTCTGTTCCCCAGTGCTTCCTTGTCACTTCCTCATACGGATAAAACTTCTAAGGCAGAAATCAATCTTTTCTTCCCGTTCCCTGATTTTTAGACAGTGCACAGTCTTTGTCTTCTGTTCTATTATTTCCCAATGACTATACAACATTGTTTTTGTCTACAATGAAAGTTCCTGGGCTAAAATTATCATTTTGTAGATTTCTTTTTTTGCCATCCGTCTTCCTCATCAAAAGTAAATCTGTACCAGGAGGAGTTAAATGAACACAAGGACAGATCTTCCATGATCATCCCCATTTTCAGTAAGCAAGAGCACAACGTGACCCCCCCAGATTTTGCTCACACTAGTTCACTTATTTTACACAGCATTTGTTTGCAACCACGCCAGCCAAAAGTCACTCTAGCAGTTCTGACAAATATGTGTCAGCCATTTGTGATTTTCTTGTAAAACATGTGCATGACACCTTTCCAACACACTCCAGTCATTCTTGCTTATGGTTTGTATACCTGGTTGGAGCTGTGGGGAGATCATTGCGTTGCAACAACCACACAGAATCCCAGTTATGTGTACCAGGGTGCCAAGTTACACACACATGTCTCCTTGAGCACAAGCTGGAGAGTGGTTATCCCTACAGAGAAAACTGTCACAGAATGAACAGCAAAGAGCTACAACAGAGTTGCACATATCCCAAAGGCCACAGCACCTCATCATCTCACTGGTAGTCCTATAAACCCTGCTCTTTTACAAGAAACTTGAGATGTTTCTCTCCAGGAAACACATTAGCCACAGGGCTACCATGTCTAGGGAAGCTGGGATACTTTGTCTCCTTTCCTACTCATCTTTTGATAAGAAAATGAACCAGCAGTGTGCTTTTTCAGAGAAAAAAAGTGGCCAAGAAGGCACAGCTATTTGCAGTGACTCACAGGAATGGAATAGTGAAGGCTGGCATCAAGTGCATGGGTTGGTATGGCAGTAAAACTGCAGGTTCCCAGAAATCATTAAAAAGTATTGTCACCCTGGGGTAAAAGACTCCCAGGGTGATTGTGGTGATGGAAAAAGGAAGTAACTCTGTGAGGAGAAGTTCGGCTATGTCTTCAGCAACACAGGAAGGTAAGAGTTTGGTGCATGCATCTGACAGTGGGCTGAGGATGGGGGAAATCCAGCGTGAGAAGAGTCGGAAAGATCCAGTGACTGAAGCAGAAAATGGAAAGGGATTTGCAGAAGATTAAGAGAGGTCAGGAGATGAAACAGAGCCCCAAAATGAATGAGGAGAAAGGTTACTCTGAATAAGTGAGAGCAGTAAAGTGATTTGGCAATGGAAAGGAGAGTTGAGATCGGGGAGTCGGGACTCTGTGCTGCAAGTCAATGGAGGTTTTTGAAAGAAAAATGTTTGGAGATATGAGCAGAAGGTAGGGGAGCTGTAAGGTCTGGAAGGCTGTGATTCAGGAGGTTTCTCCAAGTGAGAAACTTGTCTACTTCCCTGTCATTCCCTACACAGGCCGGACAGGTGCCACCTCAACCTATTTCCATTTCTGCTGTTAGAAGCACAGTAACTCTATCAATACCACCCATACAGGCTGCAGACAGTGGTGCTGATGGCCCTGTGCAGGTGATCCATGGGAAGACTGTAGTAAAAGGCAAACACTGCTTCCTTTACCTCTGTGCTGCTTTCCAACAGCCCGTCACACTCCACCACTCTCTATCTTGGTGGAACAATATTTTTTGCCACAATCTCCAATTTACTTTTCTATTAGCACTCCCTACTAATGTTACTGAAAAATAAATTTATGGTGATATCAGGATAATTCAGTGTTAAACCACAATAATTATTCTTAACTTTCTTCGTGTCTATGAATACCCTATGCTGCACAAGCGGATTGTTAAAGAATTCTATTATGTCAAACTGTTAATAAAACTGGCCTGTGACAGCTGGACAGAGGAACTAAATCACTTGCAAGTACAGTACATGTTTACACATATATTCATAGTCTTTACCTGGCTTTAATTACAAATTTTAAAATGTTCACTGTTTTCTGAAAAATCATTATTTCCAAAAAAGCATACTGTTAGATGACAAAGGAGGCAGAACAAAGAGAAGAAAATAAACTATAGGCCTACAGGAAGAAGAAAGCAGGGGAAAAATAACAACACAAAACAAAACAAAACAAAAAGGAAATGAAGATTGAACTCAAGCCAAAAGAAAAGAGAAAGAAAAAAAAACCCAACCCTTACAACAAGAAAGAAAATAAAGCAAACAAATTAGAGACAGAGAGATAAAAAAGCAGAAAGGTGAGGTGCGAGTGTTTTTCCCTTTTTGTTTTATTTCTAAAAGAAAGGAAACATAACAACTTGAAACGTAAAATTGCTTAGATTTTTTTTTTAATTTAACTATTTTTCTTATTTCTGAGTCACGGGGAAATTGCAGAAATAGCAACTTGTAGGAACAATCTACAAAAATTACCTCTATCCCAAACACATTGTAAGTTTTCCCTAAATGACCCCACCCGCCTCGCACATTGACTTCTCTCATTGGGAAGGGAGATTTTCTTTCACATTTGAAGCATGTGCTAAAGCCTACATTTTTCACCATGGTGGAAAAATAAATTATGTGGAGCACTACCCGAGTCCACTTCCCAAATAATGCAAGACCAGAGACGGTCCAATGAAGGTGCATCCTGTGACTTGGAGCTTGGAACCACTTGTGAGTTTCTGACAAACCAATTTCTCCATACATCATTTCCAAATGTGAAATGGAACTGGCTAGATGAGGAGACTGTGTATGTCAGAGAATATGCAGGGTGTATAGAAAAGATGTCTTGAATAGGCTGTGTGAGAAGTATATTCCTTTTGATTGTTGTCTCTTTCTTTTTAATGTTCTCAGAAAACGGCTGTATCTTTCAGAGTCTCTCAAGGATTTTTAGATAAAAAGAGAGGTTTTATCTTTGCATGTCTATAAGCAGTGAAAAACTCCAGAGACTGAAACCTACAGGCAATTCAAATAAACTAAATCCGATCAAGGTAATATCAATGCCAGAATTAGAAGAAAACCCAGAGAGAATATCAATAACAACATTAAAACAGCAGGTTTCAACTGGAATCAATAGGCAGTATAAACAGAAAAAATTAAGTCACAAAGTGATAGTAGATAAAAGCTCCCCACTCATTAAAATTCTGTTTGTCTTTGTGTCTTTTTATCAATGTACCTATATATCTATGCAAGTGTATCAAAGTTTATAATGTAAAAGAATGATGAAATAATCTAATTAATTTCCGGTGTCATTTCACATATTTCTTTCAAGTTAAAACTGCAATATTAATAATGGTTTGCAGTTTAATAAAATATCTCTATGTCCTATTAACTTCTATATCTTCTTGTTATAAAGCCCTTTTTTATCAAATAGCTAAACTTCAAAAGATTTCTACTTTGATCTGAAATGAAAAAATGAGGTTCTTTCCATTTGTACAGAATAACCTCACTACATTTTACAGAAAGACAGTTGTCTGTTACTGCCTTTCTGTCTCAAAATACATTGTAACTTGGGCAAGCAAGAGGAAAAAATATTGGAGAGAAAACCAGGCTTTTGGAAGGTACATTATAATGGGGCTGTGACTGTCTTAAAATGCCTTATGATGACTGGAGCAAGTGAGATATTCTTCCTACTTGAAAAACAACAAAAGTTTCAGGAATTAAATATGTAGGTATTTACAGGTGGTTTTAATGCTTTGGGGGTGAGCTTTTGTGGTTTATTTCCACTTTCAGAACTGAGATTTTAACATGTTAATCAATTGTGATTTTCTGATAGCTTTTTCTTTCCCACGGGAAAAATAATATTTGATTGATACAGTAAGGGGAAAATGCTCTAAATTTAAGTTGTTTATGGAACTGTTATCCCAAATCAATATTTCAGAAGATACCAGCCCAGACATCCAGAGGGCAAATTAACAATCCTTGCACTACCAAAACACCCATTGATATTATTCAAATTTTGACCCAAAAGGGAATTCAAGACTGGGCCTAAATTAAACCACATCTGAAAGCCACATGATTCCTGGCTGACAAAGAAGAAAGCCGTATTTTATATATCCCTGTACCTAAAGCCTTTGTAAAGAAACGCCGTGAACCACAGTCAGCATTATAACTTCTATCAGAACACTCTTTTTTAGTGGGTCCTTTAAACACTCTTGATAAGCGAATTCAAAGGAAAGTTCAGGAAAATGCAGGTAGAGCTGTTTGTCGCGATTTTGTACTATGGCAGGCAACATGAAAAGGGTTGGTTTGGGCTGCAGTACAGCTAGTATTTCTTGTCGGCTTATCACCCGACGGCGCTCTCTGTGCTGGAGTTTAGAGATATCCTCCACTGAAAAGGGGCAGAAGGGACCTGTACTACCCAGCCCAGGTCTGTAGATGTGTTGGTGAAGGCAATTTATCCACTAGTACACATCTGCAACTCCTCCCCATATCTTCTATTCCCCTTCTACATGACCACATCACCTCAGATCACCCATGTCCTCTACTTTCAGTGTGATTCATCCATACAGCAACAGCTCATTGTACTTGCGATATTCCTCTCCAGGTAACTTCCCCACAACAGCATTTTCTGCTTTTCCGCAGTCTTGTTCCCCACCCTGCTTGTGCACCCTCAGCCCAGATGCATCCAGAGTCATTTCTGTGATGAATGGCCAAGTAGTGGCTGCCTCTCAAGCACTGGTGGATCAGATTAACTGTCTGGGACCCACATGTAGCTTCCAAAGTACCTGGCACACCAAATTTTCTCACCTCAAAAGAGGCTGAGTGCAATTTTCCCTGAAGAATGTGTACAGGACCGGTTGTGAAGGGATTTGACATTGAAGGGTGGTACAAAGGGTGACACAATGGCTGCTGCATAAGAATCTAAAACGTTTTCATTCAGGTTTTCGTAAGGTCTCTATCCTTCATGCTCTGTTCAGTAGCAACAGTGAACTAGAGTTAATGTGCTATATGATGTCTCCAACCCTCCATGTCACACCCTGTTAGCAATCCTTAGAAACTGCTTGTCACAATGGAACTGGTGGGGATAGAATATACAATTGAATTTATGGCTTATTTAAACTTCTGGTTTTGTAGTTAACAGTGATTTAAAGTTAAATTATATAGATTTATTAATTAACTGTCCAGAGGAAGTTTTATAGCTGCTGTTGTTGTTTTTCCTGGAAATAGTGCATTATGTAAAAGAGAAATGCTCAGCTACATGAACGTGATGCTGTTCTCAGTTTTTCTACTTGTTTTATCTCATATGAGAATAAGCATTAACATTCTGAGTCAGATGTTCTCATTAATGTGATTCCCATCGCGAAACTGAAAATACGCAAGCTATCAACACTTCTGAAACTCTCTTTGTTCATATCACAAACATGCTCTGAAGAGTGCCAGCCCCACAAAACTTGTGAATGTTCTTACTAAGAATAAGTCTTACTTGCCTAAGAACAGAAGAGCTGCATAAGGTCTGGGATATCTACTGCAGATTTCAAGTATGTCCTCCAGAGTCACGATCCTCAGAACCTCTGTTACCTCCATCCTAATCTAGATGTAACCAAAGCTCCCACATCTAAATATCCATTTACTTCATGTGACAGACGCAGACTAATGGGTATTTTTGGAAAATGTCCTCTGAATCATACCCTACATAAAACAAGGTGCGGGGAACTCATACCTCTTTTATTCAAAGAATAGTTTCATTTTAAGTTGTTCAATCATTCAAGAGAACAAAAGCCACAAAAAATATGCCATCTTGGATTTGATATCAGGAAAACTCCATCACCTTGAAAACAGTCAGACTTTGGAGCAGGTTGCCCAGAAAGGCTGTGCAGTTTCTGTCTTTGGAAGTTTTCAAGACCCATCTGGACAATCCCATAACTGACCCTGCTCTGAGCAGGAAGTTGGACTGGGGACCTCCTGGGATCTTCTGTAACCTACATTATCCTGCGTTTGTGTGTATTATATGCGTTTCCTCTTGCTGATTGCTTGGTGTCACCTCTTGCAGGATCCTCAAAAGTGCTTTGGAGCAGGAAGCAGGAATGCAGCAGGGGACCAGTCCTGGGCCTGCTGTCCCTCTGAAAATTTATTTAAGCTTGGCTGAGATTTAAGCCTCTGAAAAATCATCATTTGAACATTAGCAACAGAGAACTTCTTAGAAATGGAGTAGTACGGTCTCCAGACAGTCCTTCTGCATGGACTACACAAAGATGAAGGGACTTACCCATCATTACTTGAAACCTTCTAATCACTATCTCCCATGGTTAAACAGTTTCTGATACTTCCCACAACATAAAGCAAATTTTTGATCTTTTCTCCTGGTTCAGATAGTATTTCACTCCATGTGAAATGCTCACTCAGCTGCTAAATAAAGTACTTTTCTGTGTGAGTAAACATAGCAGAATCTGACTCAGAGCAAATTATTTATTTAATACATTCAGCCCTACTTTCTGTTCAGATATTTTCCTTGAAACAAATGTATGTCATTTAAAACAGAGCTGTTGCCTCTTTTCTGGTGGCATTTGAGCTGACATTGTCTCCCCAGTTGGTTAATGATAAATGAACACCCCTGACAGATGGTGCCTCACACAAGCCTCCTCATCAGTAGAGGCTGAAGTGTTTCAAGGAAGGTTTGGCATTCACCTAGTTGCTTACCAGTGCTACTATTACCTTCTGCAGCTATTTATAGTACAGAGCAGATCAGCTTTGTTTTCTAAAAAAAACCACACAGGAAGAAGACTGAACCTTGCCAGACTCTGCAAGTGAGAACTGGGAACCCAGACATTGGGCTCGGTCACAGAAGCGGCATTTGAGGAGGACATGCTTCTGTTTTTCTCCACAATTCCGTCGTGAAAACACGGGAGTCAAGGGTAGCCAGTGGAATTGCAAGTTCACTTGAGGACTTGTTAGAAACACTATTCCATGGTTTGTGAAAAGAAGAGACTATCAGGCAGTGCAATACTTTATTCTCTTTCGTCAGGACCCTGACCTGAAGTGTAGGATAGAAAAATTCAAGAACTGGCGGAAGTGCATTCCTGGAGTTGTAATAGGTAAATGAAATATAAATAACTAATTTATTGCAGATCCTGTGATACAGATCCACCATCCTAAATACAATATTTTAAAGTTTATACTAATTTAATCTCTGTGCTCATGCCTTATGATTTCGTAGACACTGACAATACAAAGGAACACCTTCTGTACCAGGAAGTCTTTACTGCCTGAATGACAGACACAGTGAAGGCAAAGCACACTGGAAAAACTGAGAGGAAAATTGTCATATTTATCTTTTAATAAATTTTAATACCTCTTTTCTTACTGATGTAATAGAACTGAAAAACAGACTCTCTGCAAATAAATTGTTCACCTTTTAACACTTTCATTTGCTCCAATCATATAAAAGGAAAAAAAAAGACATGAGTTTTTTATGTGCCCTGAGTATCAGACAATGTTGCCATCATCGAAACAGAGGATGTATTGAAATTCATAACTGTGGGTCTTCTGAGAGATTAGGTTGTACACCACTGCTCAGCAGCAAGTCCCAGCGCAACCAGTCCTGTATAAAGCAATCCCATGGGTGTTAGAAATTATGCTTCCTTCTTGCCTTACTGCAAAGGCATTAGAGCTACTACTAATGTTTCTATCTTCTTCCAGGAATGTCTCCACTTTCGCTGAAGCCCCAAAGCATGTTGAATAAGATATATAATGTTATATCTTGTGGAAGTACTCAAGGCAAATAAATAATGGATTCAAATCTTCACTTACATTTTCTTCAAGAACTGCAGAACAATTCAGGGACATCATCTATGTGTAATCTATGTTCACAGATAATCAGCTACATCACACAGTCAGTGGCATCAGATGATACTGTGTAATTGTACACTCGTCATTCTTGTTCCTCGCTGAACAGAATAGTCACAGGTTGGTCCCAAACCATTATCATTCTGTGGGGAAATTGAAGAAACTGTTTACCACTCCACACCTCGTATAGTTGGATGTAAAGCTGGAGTTCTGGTTTTGAACAGGATCTGTTAAAGACTTTAAGGGCAGTGAAACTTTAATCCTAAGAACAGAGCTGAAATTTTTCATCTAGCTTTTCTTTAGACTATTCTCAAAGGACAGGAACATACTATGAGCAACATAAGAATTTTTCTTTTGGAAGTGTTTGACCAGAAATATCTGGGAACCTAGGCTGATTTATGTAAAACATTACTTTGGCATTTAACTGGTCATAATGGCATGATGACTAGCCAAAGTCCATTCAGAATTGCCTTCTAGAGAGAACCGGAATTCACTAGTGGTATTTTGCATTGCACGAGACTGCCTGCAGGTACTATGGAGTCAACCCGAGGCCAAATTGTAAGCATTGTTGAAGTTGTGTTTTTCTGTAGTCTAGCAGTGATCTTCTGTTTGTAAATCACATTAAGAAAATCTCCTCTGGCTTCACGTGATGACAGACCACTTTGTATCAAAATAGATTAATGCTAGCCAGAGCAGTTCTTGTTTATATTACAGTTTTCTCTGAGGCAATATCTTTTCCCTAATCACGACATAAGGACATCCCCACAATACGAGCCCACAGTTATTGTACAACAACCATCTCTATTAAGCCATCTGGGAGATGACTAATAACTCCAGTGAGATGAAAAGCAAGGCACAGCACTACGGGAGTTAATCTTAAAAGAATTTTTTTGAAATTACTAGCCTCATCTCTCAAGCAGGATTTTTTTTAGTGTTTTGTAATAATGAGAAGATCCAGGGGACAATAACCTCTGCCAAGTGCTGAGACTGACTCACACACCAGTTTTATACTGATCTCTCTCCACAGCTTTCAATGGAATTCTTGACACATGGATATATGTCACTAGGGTCACGTTAAAAATCTATGAGAGAACGAATCAGGTTGGCTATTTATTTCCAGTTACCATAATAACTACACCAAGAGTGTTATTTGCTGACAACATAGCATCTAAGCAAGCAGATATTAATGTATACAATCAAATAGTTTTATATCTATTGTTTGTTTTCCCTTTTCAGCAAGTGGGAAACTAAATAAAACAATTAAACTTCTAGGGACTATCAGGAATTAAATGTCCTGGAATTTTAGCTCACAATTTCTATTTCCTTGCTAACTATCATTATAAAAGAAACAATCCATGCTAGGATTTATTGCTGTAATTTATATTAGGCAAGGATTTGTGATCCTTGAAATTCCCTGCTGTCTGATTTACAATACTCTTTTTCACTGTATCGTCCTTAATTTTATGTAATCACCATTTGAAAGGTTTCCGGTTATGGCTGCTGCCATACTGAACTAAGGTTTTTTATCTGGTCAGAATGTTTGCTCTTATCATAGTGAATTTTGTATGTGCTATGAGACCCAATACTAAGTAATTGCTTGTTTGCTTGCCTGCTCTTTTGAACAAGTCTTTAAGACTTTATTGAGCTTTAGTAATCAATAGAATTTCACGTGTCCAACAATCATTTAGTGATCTGTGAATATTGAGTGTTGATGTATATGTCCCAGATGCATAGCAGCCAGCATATTTATCTAATTGTTTAGTTGATTCCAAAGACGGCTGTTCAAAACCTTTCTTACACAATTATCCTATTTCACTCGAGTGTGGCAATAACTATGCAAATATCTCAATTTGTGTGGTTTTAATAACAGAACTTTTTTCTTTTCCGAATATACTTGCATTCTGCTTGTTCTAGATATAAATAGGATAGCTTTTAAAGTGTAGATCTTCCTGCTGTGGATTTCTGTTAAGTTTAAGGTGTTATTTTATGTTTTGTTATTTAGAATACTCTTCATTCTTCATGCATAATATGCATCATGTGACTTGAGGATAAACTGCTTCAATAAATCCCATTATTCTGAAGAACAATAAAAATAACAAGTTGGTGACACTGAAACAGTGATAAATAGCACTTTTTATTTTCTTACACTATTAGAATCTCATTCTTGCTCTTCTGAATAAACTCGAGGTCCCAGTGCTGTCAGGCTAGGAAAGCACTACCTGTGTTGTTTTTGTCAAAGAAAATTAGGTTATTGAACATTATAACTTGTTAAATTCCAAATCTTATTTAGCCAATTAGTGCAACCCTTGTTATCTCTGAACATGTAGCTGAAAAATAAATGAACAGTATGTACAAAACACACCCATGGCTCCTGAAACAAAGAGTACCTTATTCAGGGAGATGCTATTTGAAGATAAGGACAGCACTCTGGCATCATGCCTCTCCCCCCAATGCCATGAAACCAATCTTCTGTGACAGCTTTGATGGTTGTGTGTCCCTGAGGTCCTCCAGGTAGGGGGTTTGGAGGACAATATTTTCTCTTGCAGGTAGACAGAAAACCCCCAAGACAACCAGTAAAATAACTACATTTTAAATTGTCCTCACAATGGTTGCAGTCATCATAATTAAAGTTATGAGCCCACAGTAAGCCTGATTTTGCCCACCTATACCTTCTTAGAGTCTACAGACAAAAGCGTGAAATGTCAAAATCAGCAAGTTCAGCCTAGCACCAAGACAAACATTTTAACCCAAGGTTCAAAAGTTGAACTTCCTCTCACATTACAAGAAAAGGAAGACAGACAAAAAAAGCTAAAGATCGAGACACAGAACAATCAGTGAACCCTCTGTTCCTTCTGTAAGAGATATAGAACTAAAAATATCGAATATAAATATTTTATATTAATATTTTCTTTGTCAGCTGTCCTCTGAGCATGCAGCAAGTGATATCATCTTTATCCTGCTGTCCATAAAAGCACTGCCATCAACTTCAGTGGAATCAGAGTCCTTCGTGCTCTACTTTGGTCACCCTGATTTGCCACCTTAGCATGAGCCATCCCATATGTTTACCAAGGCCCTGAGGGCACTAATAGGCCTTAACTGCCCTGTCTAGGTGGTCCCCACATACCTGCCCATGGACCAGGGCCCCCCCTTTCAGTTCAGCCCAGGGCCATCAGTCCCTGCCTGAGCTATGCTGTAGGTGTGCCTGTCTCCAGGTCCATCACAGCCATGCCTGGCCATGCACTCTGCTGGACTGGACCCTGGGCCATGGGCTGATTTCCCAGCTTGACCTCAGACCTGCCATCTCACTGCAGGACCTGTCTGGTGGTCACCGGGTTGAGTAGGATCCTGGCTGTTGCCACCAGGCCCGATCCTGCTTTGCCAACTTACATTCCTTGGACCTGCCTCATCACCAAGTGACACCAAGTGTTCTGGACTCTCAGTTGATCCCCACTGCCATCCCTGGGCCTACCCTGCTCCCCTTGTTCAGGAACAGTGGGATGAGGTCCTGGCTGGCAAGTCTCTGTCCCACTGTCTGTGTGTTACCCACGGGTGGTGGACACGTCCCGCATTGTCTTATGTGTTCCTCAGCCAGCAAAATTCACAGAAGGGCCCTCTGCAGCACAGTCCGCTATTGGCATTTCAGGAGAAGGAACCAAGTAGGAGGAGGCTGAAGAGCAGCTTAATGTTTCTTCCAGAGGTGGCCATCTCACATGAGTGCCAAGTCCCAAACACATAGTTGTCCTTCAGCTTGTAGATCTAAGCAAATCACAAAGAAAGGAAGAAGACAGATACATTAGAACTGGGGCTGGGGACATGAAGGATAAGACAGAAGGAAGCTCTTTGAAGACTTTTTTACTATTCCGGTCATTAATAAATCAGGTCTAGGACTTTTCTGTGTTTTTTGTCTTACAGTACTGCAACAATGTAATAAGAATAATTCACCTCCCATTACTGCACCTGCTTGTACAGTCTAAATTAAAACCAGAAATGCTGAAAATCCTACTTCACAATGCCTCTCAGTGTTTGAGACTCTGAATTAAAGGCCTTCATTGTTTGGGAGGATTATTTCATTGCCTTCACTAGCTTCAAAGAAATAAAAATCTTCACTCACTTTTCTGTTGATCCTTGTTGATCAGATTAACTTTGTTTTGGATTCCTACTGAAACAAAAGACAAATAGAAATGTTTTGAACAATTGCATGTACAGCTTTGTTCAGTTCATGATTCTATTACCTATTACAAAGATGATTATTGGTGAGACAATAAAGAATAAAGGAATTACTGTAAATTATCTTCACTAAATACCAACACTTTAAGCAATTACAAAATTATTAAATATTACAGAATGGCATGTAATTACAGTTAATTCCACAACTAAGAGTATATCTTTTATTTAGCAGCACTTATTCTTTCACAAACAATAATTAGGATTAAGAAAGGTCAGAGAACACTTCCATTTCAACACTGCAAAACCTATTTAGAACCATTCCTTGTACCCCCCCATGCCTTTTTCAGTCAGTGACTTTGGTCTTTGTTATTTTGTAACTAATGACAAAGGATCTTAATCTTGGAATGGGCCAAGAGGCTCTCCTGGGACGTCACAAGCCAATAGAGCTGAATTGTGTTAGCCTGGCCATAGACAAAAGCTCTTCAGCTAGGAAGTGTCCTTACTTGTGTACTCAGAGAAATTATCCTCAGAAGTACAATACATGATAATAATTGGCATCTCTACTTTCTCACAGTGCTATCCTGCACATCCATATGCAAATCTACGTCTTGTATGTCCCCTGGACCAGACCATTAAAGCACCAGCTTGGTCAGAAAGTCAGTTAATCGGCTGGATGATGGCTATTCCTCAGGCCTTGCTCACTCCTTTCTCCCTCCTCTCCACTGTTTCCCGGATGCAGAAATGGCTTTCTGAGAAAGATGGCGCAGTGCTTGCCAGATCTCCCTAGCTTGCTAATATGGCTTGTTCACTGTATCAGGCAGCATCGTATTAGCTATCATGGCTATGTACAAGCTGTCCTATACACCCGTAAGAGAGAGAAGCATCAGTGCTGTTACACTGTGCATTCTGATGAGAGTTCAAAGCTGTGAAATAAATGTGTCTGTAGTCAACACAACTGACACGTTACAGCCACTTGCATTATTGTTACTTATTTTGTAGACTGCCCCATATGGCCCTGTAACATAGGCAAGGATGTTCACTCCACTCCTACATTGCTATGAGTTGAGCTGCTACAAAATCATAAAACAGTTCTGGGTGGCAAGGATCTCTGGAAGTCATCTTGTTCTACCCTCCTATCAGAGGGTCAAACTATGTTACATTCCTCTGGGCCTTGCCCAGTTCAATTTTTAATATCTTTGAGGATGGCGAGTCCATGGTCTGTCTGGGGACTTATGCCTTTATTTTTCATCACAACCTCCCCCCCCTTTTTTTTGGTATATAATAATTTCACATATAACAACCTGTGTCTTCCGCTTCTCATCCTTTCACCTCTAAGAAGAGTGTTTCCATCTTGATTACACTTTACCAATAAGTACCTGAAGGTAGCAATAGTAGCCTGTTCTTCTTGGCTGAAGAAGCACAATTCTCCCAGTAGTTATTGCTCTAGGCTTCTAATCATCTTGGAAGCATCCCACTACACTGGCTGTAGTATGCCAATTCCTGTTTTGCACTGGGAAGTTCAAAAATGGACGGAGTCCTTCATATGGAGTCTCTCAAGTACTAAATAGAGAAGAATAATAGAATCCTGGAATCATTTATGTTGGAAAAGACCCTTAAGATCATCGAGTCCAATCATTAACTGAACACTACCAAGCCCACCACTAAATCGTGTCCCTAAGCACCGCATCTTCATGTCTCTTAAATATCTCCAGGGATTGTGACCTAACCACTTCCCTAGGTAGCCTGTTCTGGTATTTGACAACCCTTTCAGTGAAGAAATTTTTCCTAACATCCAATCTAAACCTTCCCTGGTACAACTTGAGACTGTTTCCTCTCATATTGTCACTTGTTGCTTGGGAGAAGAGATCAACACTCACCTCACTGTCCTACTGGCTACACTCACTCTATTCCTGCCCAGTGTGCAGTTGGTCTTCTTCACTGCAACTACTGCTCACTACTGGCTCATGTTTCATCTGTTGTCCACTAGGGCCCTCAAGTCTTCTTTCACAAAGCTGCTTTTCAACCAGTTGATGCCAAGCCTGGACAAAAGGAGGATGTCTTCCCAGACCAGGGCCAGGATTCTACATTCACCTGTGCTGAACCTCATGAGATTCCTGCTGAACTCTTTCTCCAGCCCATCAGTGTCCTTCTGAATAACAGCCTGCCCTCCAGTCAAAGAGCCTACCCAATGGGTTATGATCTGCAAGTCTGCTAAGGTTAGACTCTGTCCTAGCTCCTAGGTTATTAAGAAACCATATGGGTTCCCACATGTACTGCTCAGGGACCCCACTAGTAACTGTGTCCCAGCAGGACTTTGTTCACTTCTCAGATTCAGAACCTGAACTGGGGAGTGGCCTTTGCAGTGTCTTCATCTAGCTCTCCATGTCGTTGGCTGCATTCCCCTTTGTCCTATGGATTTTTGCAGTTGGCTGAATAAATGTTGTTAAATGCTTTTTGGTTTCTTTCTGACATTTATTCCTTCATTTCTACTCTTGCCAAGTAAAGCTAAATAGTAGTGATTATACAGAAAAGTGTTCATAATAGTACGTGTATGAATTAACTCCCTTACTACCAAGGAAACAGTGCAAGTACTACATACATGGAAGCATGAATTCCAGTTAAACGCACATACACCAAGATTCTTTTCCAACACTGGGAGCAGTCAGAGGACAAACTGTAAAGTTACTTGAAATCCACTCTGGCTGAAGGTCAGATTGCATCCACAGGCCACCATTTTTCCCCAGAACATGTTCATATTAACAAGCAACTGTTAGGAACAAAAAATCAAACAAATCCAGAAATGTTTTTCACTCTCGCACACATACACACTCTTTCAGATGTAAGTTTTAGTGAAGGGAAAAGGGTAGCATAATTAGTCACACAACAGTAGTTACCTGAGGGGTCACCTGAGTCCCTAATTGCTTGAACTTATCATTTCTAAGCAGAGTAGGCACATGAGTGGAAAATGGATGATACTTTATTGTTGCTTAGGTTTTAGGGTTTCAGATGGAGTAGGCATTATATAAACACACAGAAAAACAATCCTTGCTCTGAAATCTTTATCAGCTACCAAGTACAGAGAAACATGAAGAATATAGGGTTGCTGCTGTTAATAAAAACAACTGAAAGAGCAAGAGTAGTTTTAGTGTAGGGTCAAACTTGGAGCTGACAAGACTGAGCCAGGGACAATGGATAGATAGGAACGTGGAAGAGACAAAAGAAAAAATGTGGCATTGAATGGGAAAAGGATAAGAAAGCAAGATAAGAAGACTTAAAAAATAATGATGAAAAACAAAGTATGCTGAGTTAGGAGAGAAAGGCTGTCACCCGAAAGAAACTCACTCATAGGATCCAAATTTCGTATGTCAGCATACTGACATTTTTAGCAGTTCTGTCGGTCAGTGAAGACATTGGGGTCCAACAACCTTCTCAAAACCAAGTTGTTCTTCCCCCCAAGAAGGGCTACTGTACTGCTTCTGTGCCCTATTAAATGAGAATAATATGGGTGTTCTGCTCGCAGGACTTCAAGGTAGTGCTGCAGTCGAAAAAACTCACAACAAAGGCAAACAAGCAGACAAAATGACAGTGGAATGGAGAAGTCAAAGGCTCTTGATCACCCTCTTCTTTTCCATCGAATGCTCCAGTTTCTGCTAGAGAAGTCCTTTTTATACAAGCGGAGCTTGTCATAGTTTAAAAGAGTACGTGAACTTGTAACAACGTAAGAAATCCAAAGCAAGCCTCTGTGTAGGTGGAAATTTGTTATATTAACACAAAAATTTGTTCAGCCCTGCAGTAGCACTGCATTAGGGGGAAACAACCCAACAGGTCCCAAGATGGACTCATGAAGTGGGAATTAGTCAGAGCACCAATCAATATCTGAAGAGATTATTTTATTTGAACTAAATGAATGGGTATTCATCACCATATGAAACAGCAAGTAGTTTAGACCAAGTAAATAATGTGAAGTGGAAGGAAATTGCACAGAGCAGGCTTTGTAAGGATTGCAAGATTATTGTGAGTTATGCTGGCAGTATCTACTACATCAATGCAACTGCACCAAATCTGCTTCCACAAAGCATTAGAATTATTAAGGTTAGTATAGAAATTTTTATGGTAGAGTGTTCTGGGTTAGTGCAATTACAGCGGCGATGCCAGCACAGTATGAACTACTGCAGACGCTTGCACTTATTGGCCTGAGACAAGGTGAGAGAGAGAGAAAAAACACCTGTGAACTACTGAATGATCATGTTGTTGTCTGACTTGCATGGAAAATCTGGGGACAGAAATAAAAGACGAAACAGAAAAACAATTATTTTCCTGCTCACTATCAACCCAGTTTGTCAGGGTATGGCCTTTTACTTTCCTTGCCTTCAAAACATTTGCTCAGCTCAGATTTGTTTTATATCTGACTTTATTCGAGTATCCCGTGGCATTCAAAAAGCATTCAGGTGTTAAATATTTGAACTTACAGACATAAGTAAACACAATAAAAAGCTTCAATTCGGATTCCACTATCTATACTCAAGCTAACCAATATTTTATTCCATCGGTAATCTCTTTAAATGGAGGGTGCAGAATATACTGAGTACATAGTTACTTGCATGTTTTCTCTTTGTGTGTAGTAATTAACACCAAAAAACTTCCAGCTGCTGAACTGAGGGTCTTAATTTGGGCCTGTTGTGTTTATAAATGCTGGTGATTCCTTACTGTTCTTAATAATGTCTGTGAGTCTCTGAACATCATGACTTAGACTTCTAAAATTTATCTTGTCTGTGAACACTGCAAAACATATGAGGAAACAGTAGAATACACATGGGAAATAAAAGAAAAATATATCTATCCATATTGCATAAAGAGTCTTGCAAACTGAAGCAGTCCAGTTATGCATGAAGAAATAACACTGGATGTGATAATACCATTATTATTTGAGTGTTCTCGGCCCCAGGCAAAATACTAAAAATTGCCGTCTTTGGCAGGGAAGTACCATGTGTAAGTGAAACACACGAGATGGGAAACAGAAGTTTGGGGGCAAAAAATGTGCAGTGAATCAATAAAACAAACTGAGTGCTACTCTGAGGAGCACAATGACTCATTGCCACAGTGATTTAGCTACCACAAAGACATAGCCCGAAAAAAATTTGAACAGTTTAGTTTCCTGTTTCTTACAGCATCAAGACGAAAAATTCAGTGGAGGACACGATTAACTTTGTTGTTAGAAAAACTATATTGTTAGTGCACCAGTCAATACCTGTTCTAAGCACCACATATGAAGGATTTTCTCGTAATATTGTGTTTCAGTAGAAGTATTTTCATTCAATTACTATTATTTTTTTAAATCTACTTTATTTCTGGCCTCACTGTTATTCTGATGCAATGGTTTCTATGGACTAGTGCTGTTTAATACATGCCAAGCTCAAACTGTGTTGCCATTCTAGTATACTCCTGTGTTACTAGAAAGAACAAATACAGAAGAGCTGTGGGCCTCATGGACTTTAGCGTACTAAAGCAGAGGAAAGAAGCAGAAGGGGGAAAGCTAATTACAATTTAGTAAGCCTAAAGTATAGTCAAGTCAAGTAAAAAATGCGTGCAAGTGTATCAATGTATAGAATTATATAGTCTGATTTTAGGGCAAATCTGTTCACAGGCAAAAATCTTGCCCGGGTATACACTGGGCATTAAACACCAAAGCAAGTTCATACCTGTCCTTAATACCATCCAAACAATTTAATTAAAAAGTATTGTTGGATAAAACAAAAACTCAGCATTAAAATGCAGCACACATCAATGGATACGTAAGTCAATTGTATTAGCAAAAAGAGTGATTATACATCTAAGAAAAAAGAAAGCGAAGAAAGAAAATACACCAAGTGCTACTAATGCTGTAGTCTTAAAAGAAAGCTACAGAAGAGACAGAATGGCACTGTAAATTATGCTGTTTATAGAATATTAAAAAGAATCTGAGGAGCTTTTGTGAGGAATTCAAGTTCCATTCTAAGATTTATTTAACAGTTTTTCCTACTGTAACTGCATGATTGAAATTATACTGCTGTACTTTATCAGTAATAATACAGCGGAAATGCACACATCTTCTAAAAGTGGTAAGAATTAAAACACACAGCCAGATATGATCGGTTAATATATGTATTTGGTTATCAAAATTAATGGAGTAAACTACATTATGTAGATGTGCTGTGACAACTGCACTCATAACTTCAAGGAAAGCATAGGCGCTCAAGAATTAAAACGCCAGGCCTACAGATCTATAACTCCCATAATATCTTAAAGTCATTAAAAACATTTCAGTGGAGTTGCCAGTTGATTCTGATAATACTGCGTGCAAATGACACATAGTAGAGGAGGCCAGCATGTTTATGTGCCTCTAAACCGTGAGATATTGTGATAATTTCGTTCTAGGGTCTGAAAATTACTGCGGTCTCAGCTTTGGAAGTATTCAACATTTTTAATCTAATTGTGAGGTTTGAGGTTTCCTGAAGTCAATATTCCATTCTTGCTGTAACTGACCCTGGGCGACGCTTGGCTTCAGGACCTGCCATATTTACCTGAAAGTGCGAAACAGACAGCAGACCCAAGCGCTTCTGGCACCAAGAAATGGGGGTTGAGGGTGCTGGCAAGCGAGTAAACTCCGCTGCTGCCACGGTGCCAGCAGCTTGTGCAACCTGTGTGTAAAGCTGCTCCTCTCCGGCAGGCCTCCGAACGTCGGGGGGGGGGGGGGGGCAACAAAAATAATAATAAAAAGTGAGGATCCCCGCCCTGAAACGGAGAAGACGAAGAACGGCAAAGGCTGAGGCTTGCCTCCGCCACCCCTCTCCCCCGCCTGACGTCCAGTAACCCCCCAGATCCCCCCCCTCGCGAGGGGGGCTCCACGGGTTTCCCCACCGCCGCCGTGTCGGCAATGCAGCGCTGCGCGGGGGGCGCGGGGCCGAGGGGCCGAGGGGCGAGGGGGTTCCCCCCTGCCTGGCCGCGGGTTGCGAAGGGGGAGCTGGGGAAGCGGGGGGGTGGGGGTCTCGTCTGCCGAGCACGGGGGGGTTTGGTGCCTTGAGCCGCGGGTACAGCCCCCGCTCTGCCGCTGCCCACGGGCAAATTAGCGGTGCGGGAGTTCCCGAGCGGGAGCTTCCGTGCCACCTGCCAGGGACCCCCAAAACACGGCTGTGGCTCGAACCGGCGCGTCGGCGCTGCCCAAGCTCAGTTTTAACCCTGCTTCTCCTTCCACCCTCCCTGCCCGCGGCTGAAGCGCACACAGGCTCCCCTTTCCCCCCGGCTGGGGCTTCGCTGGCAGAAGTGCTTGGCAGGTTCTGACCCACCCGAGGAAGGTGAGGGAGAAACACCCCCCACCCCCGTTCGTGGCTGGCGTCCCCCGATCGCCTTCGGCACCGGCAGCGACACGGCTTGGAGCCTGCTCCCCGCTCCGACAGCGACCGGGCTTCCCGCGGGGGGGGGGGGGGGGGGGTGGCAAAGCATCACTGAGGGAGGGGGGGGAAGGAGAGGTCGGCCCGACCACCCCCCCTCCCGCGCTGCCCCCCGCCCTCCAGTTCAGGCCTTGGCGATGGCCTCGCCGTGCTCGGGGGAAGGACGGACCGAAAAGTTCTCGGTCCGAGCGACAGGTAGCCGCGCCCTGGTGCCTTCCAGAGGTCCCACTGGAGAAGAGGTCCCAGCGCAGAAGAAAACAAACGAGCACAGGCAAAACAAACGAAAAAAGCCCAAACAAAACAAAAAAAAAGATAATTTTTTTTTGGACCTGGTTTTCTTCTGCAGCAGGTCGGTAGAATACGTCACGACGAGCTTCTCGCTATTGCATAAGAAAAAAAAAAACTGGGTGGGTTTTGATTTGGTTGGGGTTTTTTTTTGGTTTTTGGTTTTTTTTTTTTGAGGCGGATAATCCCTGAGCTGTGCTGCTTTCAGGCGAATCTTCTGACAAGTGTTGCGGTTCAGCACTGTATGCGTTGTATCTTGGAAACAAACAATGCGGTAGCTGGAAAACTTGGGAACGGAGGAGACAGGTCAAGGGTAGAGGATGGTCAGTTTTTGTTGTCCTGGCTGGAGAATCGTAAATAATCAGAGGGCTGTCATTAGCTGCACTGTCCACAAGACTGAGGGAAAAGCGACAAAGAGAAAAAAAATAATCATATAAGAAAGAAGATGACTGGTTTGTAGCCTGACGCTCCGCGCTCTGACACCTTCCCGGCCAGGAGCTCTTCCCGGCTCGGCGCTGCGGGGAGGGGACGGCAGCCCTGCCGAGCAGCCCCGGGGTGCGGAGCGAGGCGCGGAGCGGCGCGCAGCCCCTCCGCCCGCAGCAGCCCCTCTCCCCGCAGCAGACACTCCGCCCGAGCGGCGCCGGCGTTCCGCCCCGAAGTCGAACGGTCAGAGCCTCCCGCGTCCCGCCTCCGCCCGCTCCCCTCCCGGCCCGGCGCGACGAGGAAGCGTTACTTACGCGGGTGGGCGGCGGGGGGGGGGACGACACGACTGGCTGCGAGGCGTCGAAGGGATGGGGTCGGAGTGGGCTCAGCGTGCCCACCGGCGGCTGGCAGAAGCAAAGAGTTAAAATATAAAACCATAAAATCTTTTTTTTAAAAAAAAAATATTAATGTTCTTATAACGGAAGTTCTTATCAGTGGGTTGCACTGTACTTGGCAAACAAGCCTTTTTACCTTTTAAACAAATAATTCATTAGGTAATTAAATTCAAGTGAGATTACTCTAATTAAATATACACTGCTGTTGAATCATAATTTCTATGTGGCCTAGTTAAAGATGAACGATCTCTTATTCCTGACAGAAAAAAAAAAAAAAGAAAAAGAAAGCTTTAAAAGAATTCCCCGGTGACTGGAATAATAGATTTATACACCACCGTACAGAGGTCATTTCAAGAAAGAAGAGACACCAAACACAACATAAAGGGACTTTTCATGTCTGGAGATACTAGAATTTCAGGTTTTATTGCTGCGAGTTCTATTAAAAGACTTTGTGGAACCTAGGAGGAAATCAAAATTATCTTTCAGAAGGCGATAAGTTATATAAATATGTGCACAAACAGAAATGTGTCTCTGAAGGTATTAGTTCTGCATAATTTCAGATGAGTAGCTACTAGGCCTCAAAGGAAACAGTGCATCTTGAAATGCTCTGGAGGCTTACATTGGCCAAAATAAGGCAGGACTTTAGCAAAATTAGAAGTAACTTTGTAGCCAACGATGTCCTATATGTCCTGGTTCCCTTTAATAGCATTAGGCGTTCGAACCATAAAGACTAATCTGGAGAGTAGAAGTTCCTGCTCTCCGCTTTGATCTCCTTCCTCTTGGCTGTTTAAAGCTGACAGTTTGGCTGAATGGCATTCACTGCTTTCATTTGTAAGACATGAGTTTCCTAGTGTTCCAGAGCTAGCAGCTACACCTGTACTGCAGGAATTTACATTGCATTGCTCCAGGATGGCATTGATTTGGGACGGGTGTAACACAAACACAAACTAATTAAAAACTGCATAATGCAGCCCTACAGGAACAAGACAGAAAAACAAATAAATACAACTGCAGCTGGCACGGCAATTGTGCCTCTGCCCCCAAGCAACAGTCTGGCGACATAAAATTATAAACCTTACAAATCTCACGTAATTGCTGTTGATCGTTTTGGAGACAAAATGGAAATTATTTTGTTAATTAAGTTCAGACCCATAAAATATTCATAGATAGGTAGACAGACAGACGGACAGATAAATACAGAGGGAGGCAGATGATTCATTCTGTAGGTTTGTGTGCTTGTTCATATAGGCCTGTGTGCCTGGCTTGAACAATTCATTTGCAAAAGCACGAAGGGAGAGAGCATCTGTGTATTCGCGTTGTTATTAGAAATAAACGTAAGTTGAGACTGAGGTGGACTGACAAAGGATTAATAAAAAGGGTATTATGAAAAAAAATCAGTTTCTCTTAATTTACTAAAAAAAAAGAGACGTGATCATATTTTCTTTTTTAAATGCTCTCTCTCTCGCTGAATAAACCAATCTTTGTAAACGCCTTACTAGCTGTTACCTTGAGTACAATCCAACGCTGTAGCTGCTCAGAGTTCTATTCCTTCCTGTACTACCTGTACTGCGGACGGGTACGTGCTCACATTCAGGGAAAAGACCAGGTATCTCTAATCACTACTTTGTGTTTACTTGGACAAACCAAACTGCCCGTTTGCACGGTCAGAGGTCTGAAGGCTGCCGCTGCTGTGAATTAAGTTCGTAGAAAGAGCGGGCGAAATTTTTTTTTAACCTTTTTTTTTTCCCTTTACCTTTTTTTTTCTTGTTGTTTTTTTTTTTTTATTTTGACATAAATGTTCTTCGAGTTGGGCTTGAAGGGGTGGGGAGGGGGGCAATCTGGCGCTCCAGAGCTACATCACCTCTCCGTCTCTAATTGTTTGACACATGCCCTGTTGTCGCAAAGTGGGGTTGTTTCCCAGACCCTGCTGGAGGAAAAAAAAAAAAAAAAAAAAAAGGTGCAAAGTAATAATGAGTGTTTAACAAGGCTCATAAATCAGGGCTGATGAGCAGTGCCGAGGACCGGCGCGCGGAGGCGACGGGGCCTGGCAGCGGGAGGAACCCAACGCCACGGCCCCGCGCACCTCCCCCCCCCCCCCAAAAAAAAAAAAGTGCCCGTCCTCGAATGAAACGCGGTACCGCGCTGAATCGGTTATAATGCGCTTAATGAAAACTCATTCAACAAATCCAAATAGTCGGCAGTCGGTGCGTAACTAGAATCCAGGCGAGATATATTAAATTAATGGATTCGGTCCTGGGCAGATGTATCATTAAAATCTATAGGATTGATACTTAACATGGTACAGTTATTTTAAACTTACACAGGAAAAAGGCTGCGGGGGGAGGGGGGCGGGGGAAGAAAAAACGGTGAAACTACGTGCTAAGAACTGTCAGAAAATTAGTAACATACGGATAATCTATTTTTTGGCACTTCCCCATCCCACCACCCCCTCCCGCACGTTCTTTCGACAGGAAAGAAAATTGAAACAAACTATTAACTGAAGAGATCGTCTTGAATTTCTTCGTCTATTACCGGTGCGAGCTGAAAATCAAGAGGGGATTTGCGAAAGAAATCGTTACCGGGACGTTTCAGAGCGGTCACAGAATTAAATGAAAACTTTTCTCCCCAAGCCACAAACCAGGCGCTGAAGCCTCGCTTACTGTTGGTAGATCTTACTACCGACACCGCGTGAACCCCGAGTTTCGCGAACAGGTCCACGCGCGCGCGTGTCCGTGGAATTGACGCGGGTGGACCGCCGGCCAGCAGATATCCGAGCTCCACTCGCAGGCTGCGCCCTGCCTGGTGTCTACCCTATCCCCCCCCGTGGGTAGGTGTCTCCTTTCAACGCCGCTGTCACCTCCATTTGAGGACGTTTTCAGCGGTTTATCACTGCCATCTCCAGCCCTGCGCATTTGCAGCAGGTTATCGCAACTGCCCCCCACCCCCCACCCCACCCGGCTGGCGTGCTGCGCTGGTCGCCATCAGCGCCCTCAGATGCTTGGTGCGGGTTCCCAGCCCTGCAATATCCACTCTCAGGACATCTGGAGCAGATCAAAAATCACTGACTTCTTTTCTTTTTTTTTTTTTTTTTCGTAAGCAGGGTCCGCGTCGAAGCCGCACGTACCCTCCCCGCAGAGGCAGCCCTCAGCCAGCCCCTGCAGAACCAGCCTTCCGCTAAAATTCGGCCAAGCAGCGACCCCTATGTCTGGATTTGCATTTCTTATCGGACCCCTATCTAAACTGATTTGTTAATAATAAAAGAGAAAATCTCTCGGGGGTGGATGCATCGCCTTAAGGAACTGGAAGGCAGGATCACGCTGTCTTAGCAAACTCTTTCTCCGGGAAGGCTGTCTCAGGAGAAGTTTATCCGCCCAATGATCTTTGAATTATACGAGCGTGGCCATTTAGGTCGATTTACTTCGACCAGTATACAATTTATTTTAAGCGATTACCGTAGGTATAACCACACTGTGCCCGGCGCTGCTGCGTGTTTCCCTCCTGCCTGTTTCAGACGTGCCTCCGCTCCCCAGCGGGAAGGTGACTCTGCTTTTCGCTCTGAGCCCGATCCCCTTTTTTTGCTGCGTGACTGCTCACCGTCTTTAAAGACGCTGATCGGCCAGTGGGTTGGCGCCGCACTCCTTGTTGTTGGCTTTTGCCGAAAGTTAAGGAGACATTCAAGCAGCTACAACACAGATCTCAAGGGGGGGGGGGGGGGGGGAAAGAGAGAAATTTTTTTCTGAATGATGTTTAAAATTACCTTTTAGGAAAAACAGAGTTTTATTCCATCTCTTAACAATTTCAAGCTAATTTACGGGCAGGGTGGTTGATGACACCAACCTTTTTGACTGTTTAGGTCTTGGGTTTAGGTAAAGTCTTCCCTGGTGCTTCTGGCAGCTGCTGCTGCTGTTCGTAATTTTCCGTACGGTTTCGTTCTTTCCGCACTTTTGTTATTAGGTTCCTGCTATAGGTCTTGTATGGGGGGAAATAAACCCAGAATCTCCCAGACCTTCACTAAACTGATTTTCGAGCTAAGTAGCTTAGTGTAGCGGCTCTGGTCCCAGCTTACTTCCACAAGGGGAAAAAAAAAATAAAAAGGGCTTTTCCAGGTTGCCTACTAAAGTGACTTAATAAACCGTCAGAAAAATGGGCAATGTCCAATGCAGGAGCAGGGACCGCGTGGTGAGGGACTGGCATTCACTGATCAGAACTGCGCATAATTAATGGCGTTCGCAGGACTCTGTTCATCCTCGCGCCGGGAACTTTGCAGATGAGAAACAAAGCTCTCCTCCCAGTCTTGCAACTTTCCCCCTCCTCGGCGAGTTTCTTCCTTCCTTTCTTTCTCTCTTTACTGCCCCCCCCCCCCCCCCCCGTTCTTCCTGTTTCATCTTCCTTTCCCTCTCCTCTCCTTTCCGCCCCCCTCAAATCACCGTTACAGGTAACCTGCACTTTGTATTTATTTGCTCTATTTCCACGCAAGGTGAAGAATAGCAAAGTTCGCCCCGAAAAGATGCTGGGCTAACAGAAAAACAAGTGAGACTTTTTTTTTTTTCCTTCCTTTTCTTTTTTTTTTTTTTTTTTTTTCCCCCCTGAACCGATCTGGCAGGATGGGAGCGGGTGGGGGAGGGGATGACTCACATTTCTTAAGCCTCCAAGTGGAAACCTTTTCTGGATACACATTCCACCCAGATCTAAAGCGCTAAGCAGATTTCGGCAGCGTCGGTGACTTATCCCACCTTTGTTTACCTGCGGCCCTCGTAACGTGACACTTCCACTCGCAAAACACCGCTGCGGCTCTCAAGCCCCCTCTCAGCTTCGTTGCGGCGGGGTGGTTTTGTCTGAGGGCTCGCTCTCCCGCTTCGAGGGTGAGATTTTGGAGCCGGGGGCGGGGGGCAGGTCCTCCTCTCCCGGTTAGGCGTAGGAAGGGGAGAGCTCGCTGTTCCCAGCCGATGGGGGAAGGAAGGAGGGAAGTTTAACCAGCTCTCTGGGACGGAGCGGTTCCCCGGCGCGCGGGGAGGGAAGGGCCGGCCGGGGTCAGCGACACCCCGCAGCTGCCTTTTAGCCGGGGGGGGGGGAGGCATCTCCCCCCGCTCTAGCGGCCACCCGTCCCCGGGGGAACCCGCGCTGTCGGGCTGAACCCCTGGGAGCGGGGGCTCGAAGCCCCGCGGAGGGGCTCTGACCTCGGGAGCTGGTTCTCGCCCGGGGGGCTCGGGGAGAGGCATCGGAGCCCCGGCTCCTCCCGCTTCCAGCGCCCGCCCCTCCGCCCAGCCCTTCCACCCCGAAAGGCAGCGGGCCTTGGCCTCGGCGGCCCCCGCCATTCCTTGAGGGAGACTTCAGCGGCCCCGTCCGCCCCTTCAGCTCCCGGGCCGGGCCGGGGGCAGCAGCGCCAGCCCCGGGGCTGCGGGACGGGATCGCGGGGGCAGAGCGGTCCCCCGGGCGGTCCGTCTGGGCCGGGAGGGCCGGGGTAAGCAAGGCCCAGTCCTCGGCTCCCCGCCCCCCTCCTGCGCCCCGTTTCCCCCCGCCGGGGGGGCGGGAGGGCCCCGGCAGCGGCAGGGAAAGCAAAGTTGGCGGTGCCGTCCGGGCAGCGCCAGGCTTCGCCAGCCCCGGCGGGGTCCGGGCGAGCCCCGCCACTTCGAGGAACGGGCAGGGTGGCGGCGGTGGCGGCTCGCCTCCTGCCAGGCGGCCGAGACCCTTGGTCCCTCGCAGAGGGGTCCTTTGTCTCCCTCTGCACCTCCCACCCCGTTCCAAGGGGACAAGGGGGAAGAAGAATGAAAAAAAAAAATCCCTTTCTCTACTCATTGGTGTTAATGACTATAGCGGCATCAGCCAACAGCTTGGTCTTGTCCTTTCGTGTCGTTCGTGTGTCGTGTCCCCCCCCCCCCCCCATGCGTTTCCCTTGGTCCCCGCTGAGGAGGTCGGGTGGAAGTTTTGACAGCCCACCAGCCACTCAGGTGTCCGCCCCCCCCCCGCTCGTGGGGAAGGCTTGGGGTTCTTCTGTGCCCCTTGGCATCCTTCCCGCCGCTGTCGGTTTGCGGGATTACTGATCGCTAATATTCCGAGATCTCTCGCGATGCCTCTGATAGCTGTCCCCGAATGTCAACCGGTCGGCGGGGTACGAGGGGAAGAAAAGAGGGGAGGGGGAGGACGGCTGAAGGGTCTTTATTTTTTTTTTTCTTTTTCTTCTTTTTTTCTTTTTTCTTTTTAGCTAAAGAGTCTTCTGAAAGGAACTGCTAGGAGCCTTTTGACTTTCAGCAAAGTTGTGTATGCGTGGCGTTCGCGGGCTGCTAGAGGCAGACGGCATTTATTTATTTATTTATTTATCTAATGAACTATATAATTATTTATTTATTTGTATGCCTTTTTTCTTTTTTTTTTTTTTTTTCGGTAAATTGCGACAAGCCGCCTGGCTGCGAAGGTCCCTTTCCGACTCACGGCCGCTCAGGTTTGCCCCCGCGCCCGATGGCGACGAGGGGGGACTCGGCGTTCGGGGCGGGAGAACCCCGCGACGCGGCTGTCGCTGGGGGGGAACGCGGGCAGCAGTGAAACCGCGTGGGCAGGCTGTCACGCAGCAGCGGGGGCTCCCCTGGAAGGAAGGAAGGAAGCAAGGAAGGACGGAGACCGTTGCTAAACACCGCGGGAACGCGCGCGCGGGACGTGGGAGCGCGCGCGCGCGCGGGGCGGGCGGGCAGCGGCGCGGGAAGCGGGCCCGGGCTGGGCTGCGCACCACGTGCTGCACCGAGGGGGGCGGGGAGGGGGGGGCGGCGCCTGCAGCTCAAGTGGATGCCAATCAAAACATCAACTTCAAATTCTATCTGAAAGATCAGCCCGGGACCCGAGGGCAGGGGCATCAGTCGGAGCTCAATTGTTGATCAGATCACATCTAAGGGATTTAGGAGCGCGGAAGAGACGGGATTTGAGGAAAGACACCCCACTGAATCCTGCCACCCTCCTCCTCCTCTACACCTAGGTTGCAATATATCTCTGACAGAGAGAATTCAGAACGAGAAAAGAAAATTATCGGCTAGGCTTCTGTTCTCTCGCCCTGCCTGACTCCAGTAAAGAGAGAGGGGGAAGGAAAAAAAGAGAGACAGAGAAAGAAAGGGAGAGAGAGAGATCCAGAGAAGCCCGGGTTTGTTCCGCTCCCCTCCCCGGCTGCTCAGGCTCCCTCCTCCCCTTCCTTCTTTTTTTTTTTTTTGTGTGTAATTCCTTCCCCCCCATCCCCCCCACCCCCTTTTATTTTTATATTTCTGCCGTTCCTGCCGCCGCCAGTGCCGCCGCCGTGCCCGCGCCCCGGAGATGTCCTTCCCCCAGCTGGGCTACCCGCAGTACCTCAGCGCCAGCCAGGCCGTCTACGGGAGCGACCGGCCCGGGGTGCTGGCCGCCGCCGCCGCAGCCGCCGCCGCCGCCGCCGCCGCCTCGGGCCGGCCGGGGGGCGCCGAGCTGGGCAGCGGCTCGGCCGCCGTCACCTCGGTGCTGGGCATGTACGCCGGCCCCTACAGCGCGCCCAACTACAGCGCCTTCCTGCCCTACACCGCCGACCTCGGCCTCTTCTCCCAGATGGTGAGTGGGCGCCGCGATCCCGCCGGCGGGACCCCCCCCCCTCACTCCCCCCCCACGGGCCCGCCGAGAGCTGGGAGCGGCGGCGGGGGCCGCGGGGCCCAGCGCGGCGGCGGCGGCTCCCGCCCGGCGCGGAGAGGGGAGCGTGCGGGGCGGTGGGGAAGGAGGGGGGGGGGGCCGCGGCCGGGGCCGCGGGGCGGCTGGGTCCGTCTGCAGGCGCAGCCCCCCGCGGCTCCGCCCGGGAGAAACTCCCGTGAGTTCTGCCCCTCGGCGGCGGAGGGGACGAGCGGGGCTCCTGCCTCCCCCCGCGTCGGCCCTCCCTGGTTTGCTTTTGGTTCGTTTTGGGGGTTTTCTTGTTGCTGCCGGTGGTGGTGGTGTTGACGGGCGATACTGCCGGTCCCGTTGTTCCCAGCGCTCTCCTCTCCCCGCCCGGTGCTTTCCTTTCCCGCCGAGCTGCGAACAGGTTCCGTGCGGGAGGCCGAAGCGCGGTGCCGGGGGCTGGCACGCCCGCGTGTTTCGGGGCGTTTTACCCCCGGCCCTAAAACGGGCCCGTTCGGTTCCCCGGAGTTCCCGTGCCCTGGCGATGGCGGGTGCCGCAGAACGGATTTGCATCCATCCGCATCCCGCTCTGCGCATCGGAGCAGCAAGGCGCCTTGGTGTGAACTCTGAAATAAATTGCCGTCACCCAGATCGTCCTTGCATATGCTCTTTTTTATTATTATTCCCCCTTTTTCTTTAGAATGTAATAGTTCAAAAGCAAAACATCTTAAAAAAAAAAACAACAAACAAACAACAAACCCTGACTGTTTATATGTCCGATGTCGTTGAAACGTTTTCGTTGGTGGTGTCTCCAAATTTCCCGGCGGCGGTGGTACGCACAGGTTCCACTTAATTCCTAAATGCCCCTCTTTCCCTTCTCCCCCCGCCCCCCCAAACATAAAAGTGTCGATATTTATAACTGTGTGCACGCAAGAGATAACTTGTGAGGGTATTAAACACGCATATGTAGGCAAGTTGGCAGAAGCGCTGTCGAACACGGGTCAGCATCTGAAAACAGATCGTTTTGTGCTGCAAATATTTCCCGCGAAGGCACTTATAACAGCATGCGTTTCCTCCTTTTTTTAACCTTGATTTTGGAAATGCAGTAAAAGTTGAGACAGAAGCAATGAGTGATTTACAAGTGGCTTCTTCAAAAGAATTCCCAAAAGAGATTACACAAAAAAATATCATTTCAGCAACAATAACAAAAGACCGCGGAATAAAGGGAGTGCGGAAAGCCCACTCTGTAACACATTACAAAAATTACGTCGGGCTTCTCTTTGTGTCTCTGAAATTAAAATACATGCTCATGTTTAACTGTTTGACAAAGTTAAATTAGTTTCTTCGCGGACATTTTTGAAGAGTTTCGTTTTTCAGGCCGACACAAATTTCGCAAGAGTTGTACTAAGAATGTATTTCTGGGCTAGAAAAAAAGCGAGACTGTAGTAGCAGCAAGCAAGAGAGAAAACGGCTCTAAACGCCAGCTATGCGGGAACAGGTCCCTTTCCTCCTCGCAAACTATCTCGGTGTTTTACTACCTCGGTTTACCATGACGGTGATATTTTGAAATAAATTCTGAAATTCTGAGGGTTTGTAAATCACAAGGTAAAATATTAAGTTAATATCTAGACAATTTGCGGTAATAATGAGGCCTAATGAGGTTGCTGGAAAGATAAAATGTTATTTACCAAAACACCTGATGGGATAATTTGACTTGCTGTGTTTTACCACTGATGATAAAAAGAATATTGATTGCAAATAAATCACCCTCTCTAAACGCTTGTAAGCAGTTTGTGTTTGCTGTGCCCAGATCAAAGCCAAACTTATGAGATAAAGTGTCCCCATATTCTACAACGCGTGGACCGGCTTTCATTCCGGAGTTTAACTGCTCCCCTAACAGTCGCGAAGTTCACGTTTTACACCAGAATCTCAGCGTGTGATTTGGGGGGCGAAGGGGGGGGGGCGGGGGGAGGCAGTTGGCTTGTGCGCGGAGAATCCCTGGCGCTGTCAGCGCCGTCGCACCGCGGCCGCGCGTCCCCTCCCCAGCATCGCCTCACGCCGGGTCCTCCCAAAGGCAGACCCGGGGCCAAAGAGGAGTGCTCTGCCCGCGTCCGTAGCTCCCTACCGGCTGTTCCGCGGACCGTCACGGCGCGGAGCCCCTCGCCGCGGCGTCGCACCTGCCCTCCCTGCCTGGCCGTTCCGGGGCCGCAGAGAATCCTCCCGCCGGGGCGGACGCGAAGCTGCGGTGTTTCCACCGCTCGATTTGATCCGGTTCGCGGGGGAAACGCGCGCCGTGCCCAGCAGCGCCCAGCTCAGCCCCTCTCCTTCCCTTCCCCTGCAAGCGGGGTGTGTGTGTGTGTGTGTGTTATCTGGGAATACCTCTGATCGAAAGGTGGAGAGCCTGTAGCGGGGAGGGCCGACGTGGCCCGCAAGACCCTTTGCACCGCTCCAAGGCGCACCCCGGCTCCCGGAGCAGCCTGCTCGGGTCTGTCAGAGACGCTAACGAGATAATTGACGTGGTTTTTCCTCTCCGCTTGTCTGAATGTGTTGCAGGGCTCCCAGTACGAACTGAAAGATAATCCGGGTGTCCACCCTGCTACCTTTGCTGCCCACACTGCCCCCGGCTATTACCCCTACGGACAGTTCCAGTACGGGGACCCGGGGAGGCCCAAAAACGCCACCCGGGAGAGCACCAGCACCCTCAAGGCCTGGCTCAACGAGCACCGTAAGAACCCCTACCCCACCAAGGGCGAGAAGATCATGCTGGCCATCATCACCAAGATGACCCTCACCCAGGTCTCCACCTGGTTTGCCAACGCCCGCCGGCGGCTCAAGAAGGAGAACAAGGTGACCTGGGGCTCCAGGAGTAAGGACCAAGAAGATGCCAACCTCTTCGGGAGTGACAATGAGGGGGACCCCGAGAAGAATGAAGATGATGAGGAAATCGACCTGGAGAGCATAGACATTGATAAAATCGACGAGAACGATGGGGAACAGAGCAATGAGGAAGAGGAGGAGAAGCCCGAGCTCCTGAGACAAAGCAGTGAAGAGGAGCACCTGGAAAAGGGGAAGGATTTGGCACTGTCAGGGTCTGAAGGGCTGAAACCCAAGGATGCGCTGGCCATGGTGAAGGAGGCCTCTGACAACAGCACACGAATCATCAGTCCCGGGGGACAGAACAATTTACAGATGCCATCTCACAGCAAACCCAAGATTTGGTCTTTGGCAGAGACGGCAACCAGTCCCGACGGTGCCCTGAAATCTTCTCCCCCTCCGCCCCCGCCTCCCCAGGTTAACCACACTTCTCCACAGATCCAGCACCCCGCTTTTCTCCCTAGCCATGGACTCTACACTTGCCAGATTGGCAAATTTCACAACTGGACAAATGGGGCTTTCCTCACTCAGAGTTCCCTGCTAAACGTGAGGTCCTTTTTGGGAGTAAATCACCATCATGCTGCTCATCACAATCACCACCTCCAGGCCCAGCAACAACCTTCTGTTTTAACAGCAACTCTGGGAGCCCTAGGCAATGAAAAACCTTCGGAGAGGACAAGTCCCAAACACATAGGTAATGAACGCATCAGGCCCCCACCTCTCCCTCCATCCACAACACATGTAGATGAACAACTTCTCCTTGAGGAGCGCAGTCAGATCCAGCCCTGGTGTAACTGATTGCCTTTAGGGGAGTTACAGACAGTTTACCCTAGCATTGATATTTTTTTTTTTTTTCTCCTGGAGAATGTTGATTGCATACATTAAGCCGATTTCATGTGGGCTGTTACCTTCTCTCCCCATACGCCCACCAAAATAAGATGAGAATGCGGGAATAGCGCCGTGAAACGCACTCCCTGAGTTGTGCTTTCCTTCCCTCCTTCCTGACACTCATCTCCAAATACTTTCAATGGCAGTCCACAATAGGGCAAGAAAAGCTTGCACATTGCTTAAATATTGAAAGTAGGGAATGGTGCTGTACACACCCCCAGCCCCACCACGCGTATACACCTACACGCGTCTGAAAAGAGGGGGAGAGGGAGGTGTGTTCTCTGCACTCAGTCCAGATTTTTGTCGTTCTTATTCTAAAATGGTTGTCCCTTTTTTTTTTTCCTCTTTTTCTTTCTGTCTTCTTCTAGAAAATGTACCGAGAACTGAATCCCCACCTCAGCCGCTAAAATCGCCCTTCCAGCCTGTCCGTGACAAGTGAGTTTGTTTGTTTGTTTTCACTGCAAGAATGTTACTTATGTGAAACAGAGTGTTTGAATAATAAAGACTAATTATAACACCTAATCATCACCATAATAATACATACAGACAACAAGAACAACTTAGAAGTCGCTGTAAACTTTCCAAAGTTCGGCTAAATTGCAATTGTACATAGCCAGCCTGTAACTTTTCTGAAGCTTAACAGACCTCAAAGATCTTGTGTTAATTACACCAGTGACAATGATTTCTGTGCAATTAACTAATACTAGTACGCTATAGCAATAGACAGGCAATTATAGGAAAGGATTCTCTTTTTTTTTCCTGAAAGATTGTTACTTCTTTTATTTTTTTTTTCCTCTCTTCCCCCCTGCAGCTCTTTGGCTCAGCAAGAGGGAACACCGAGAATTTTAACAGCTCTCCCTTCTGCTTGATTAAATGGTTTGGTGAAAAAAATATTACAGAGACTGGTATTAAGGACAGAAAATAAAAAAAAAAGGAAACGATATAAACGACTCCCATCAATCTCTTTTTGCAATAAAGTGGTGCAAATCCATAAAAGCGATTACGCAAACCTGTAGATGGATCCCCTTCTTCACTGTACCATTTCAGATCGTGTTATTCTAACCATCCTTGGATTATTTGTTTGGTAAATGTTTCCCATGTGTTTGTGTTTTTCTGTATATAGAGTGATTTCAGATTGTAAATAGCGCGTCAGCAAAACTTGTCTAAATCATATATTTTTGTCTAATAAACTAAATGAAATTATGATCTCTCTTCAGGTATGTATTCTGTCGCTGCAGATCTTATACATATATTGCAAATCTATTCAAACATTTACAATTTGCTTTCTGAAAAGCCAACTCTTTTTGCCTTTGGGTAACTGAAACTTTAAATACCAAATTGATGCCGTGAATCAAAAATCAAAGCTTTCAATGACTCTTGTGGCTATTTTGTCGAAAACAAGCTGCGAGCTTCCCTCTTCATACACGCAAATTTAAGAGGCTGAGTGAAGCTGGTTCTTGACTAGCAAAATTAAAGTTATTTCTTGAACCGTGATTAATCAAACGTGTTCTGTAGTATCCATTGTCCGAACATAAATGGATCTGACTTCCACTTACATTATAAAATATTCTTGCAAAAGAAAGGGAGAAGTTTTCTCACAGTTCCAAGTTGCATAACTTTGCTGTCCAAACCGGTTCCTAAATAGGAAGAAGAGCTTTAGTGCTTTGGTATACATTCCTGCTGAAGACGAAAAAAATAATAGATTAGGAAACAGAATTATTTGTAACCATTTATGCTTTAAATAAATACAGAGGAAATATTACTGTGAAATATTTTTTCCCTGTGAGATTAAGCACAATCTTAGCGGAAAAAAAAAAAAGATAGCAAAAAAGTAGCTCTTGCACGTCCTAGAAGAAAGTTCTGTTGGTTAAAAAGAGCCTAATAGAGACTATCTACCGGTTTATAAGGGCATTAATCTTCCAAAGACGGTCCGTTAAAATGTGTAATATTTTGAGTGTTTACTTCTTTTTTTCTCCTAAATGAGAACACTAAATGAGCATTGAGGTGCTAATAAGATACCAGATGGTTGTTGATGGTGGAAAATGGAAAGAAGCAGCTGGGAAAGTCATTAAGAAATAATGCGGTGACGCCCTATCCAAACTGACCCAACCTCAAACCAGGACTTGTCGGAAGCAAGACGAGATTTTCAAATAAAATATTAATAAAATTCTTGTCAGGGATCAGAATATTTATCTCGGTTTAGCCGAAAAACCGTCGCAAGCGAAGAGGGGTCTCGGTGAACCACCCAACGCTTAGGGATCTGTTGACAGAGCCGTGGAGGCTGCAGGCTGCTTCTTTTTTGCGTGGTTGTTTTTTTTTTTTTTTTTTTTTTTTTTTTTTTTTTTTTTTTTTTTTTTTTTTTTTCCCCAAACGGATTAGAGAAAGAGCTCAGGCGACACAGGTTTAGTGCGGGATACCTGAAACGCGCAGCGCGCTGTTTCTCTGGAAGGAGACGCGTTTCGGCACCCCGCGGGTCCCCGCTCAGCATCACCCAGTTTGCTCTCCGGCTTTCAGCTGGTTCATTTTCCCTAAGCCGCGGGGCAGCCCCGCTCCCAACAAAAGGGCACATCACAGTTTTAACCATACCGTAACAACTCAGTTTTCAGTGAAGGGAGAAGAAGCAGCAAGACCTCACGCCTGCAAAGCCGCGCCGGATCAGTGCTGGCTGCAAACCTGTGGCACTAGCTTTCTCTTTCCTAGCGACCCACAAGGAACTGGAGCAGCCCCGCACCGGCTGCCCCTCGCCTCCCTCGGGCCCAGTTCCCAAATTCCTCTCGGGCGGGCTCAGCCGGCCCCGAGCCACCCGGCGGTGCGGGCCCGGCTCCGCCGCCCACGGGGGAGATGGCGCGCAAAAAGCGCGCAGCGGTGCTCGGCGGCGGGGCCGAGATGGCTTGGGGGGGCGGCTCGGCGGCCCGTTAACGTCAGGAGGGACTTTTAGCTGCGGACAGCCAAGGAGTGCGGATGTTCGCGTGTGTCTCTGCGTGTCAGCCCTCCCGCTCCCTCAGCGCGGCGGGGCCGAGAGGTTCCGAGCGGAGCCGAGCGGGGCCGAAGTGAGCCGAGCGGGGCCGAGCGGGGCCGAGCGGCGCGGCACGGGCCGGGCTTTGGGCAGGCTCGCAGCGCCCTCTGTGGGCTGCGGGCGGCGCCGTCCCCGCTCCCGGTGGCGGCCCGCGGCTCGGCTCGGCCGGGGACCGCGGGGGGGGTGAGGGGGCGGCGAAGGGGCCGCAAGCCTTTAATTCTTTAACTCCAGAGCACGTTAACAGAAACGTCCTCCGGAGCGTGCTTCCCGCTCTGATTATCCTCCGGAGAGTGATAATTCCCCGCAGTTATCTGGCTGGCCGTTTTCCGCCTGTAGAAGCCTCAGCATCTCCAGAGCAGACTCTGCTGCAGAACTTGATTTTTTTTTTTTCTTTCATCTGCTTGTTTGAATTCCCCCCCCCCCCCCCCCTCCAGTAACGCCAGCAGTTGTGAATCTCCCCTCCCCAGCTCCCCAGCCAGCTGAGGGGGGTACGGCGGGGGCGAGTGAAGCCCCGCGGAGTCAGGGCCGTCCACGCCGCCTCTGGCCACCGCGACCGGAGCGTTGGCTGGGGGTGGGACGAAGCACCCGCCTCCCCCCCACCGGGGCTGGCGAAGAGGGGGGGGCAGCCTCGGAGGAAGTTTCGGCGAGGGCGGACGCCGCATTCCCGCACGGAGCCCTCGGAGGCTGCCGGTGCCCCGCGGCGTGCGGTGCGGTGCGGGGTCGGGGGGGATGCGCAGACACCCCGCGGCAGTTTTGGGAAGGAGCGGGGACTCCATCTTTCCTGGGTTTCGCTTGTCACGTGAGCCGTGCGAGGAATGATCGGTTACGTCACCCTGCCAGGAAAATAACTCGTAGTTTTTCTGTCATATTTTCCATTTTCATTGAGATCCACCCTGGCAGATGTCTACAAGCAAATACCACAGTGTGGGGAGAATAATAAAGGAGAAGCTTAAGCTAAACGATTTGCCTTAATTGGGAATGCTTCGAGCTGATAAGAGTAAATTGGAAAGTCCTAGTTTCCTACCTCTTTTTTTTTTTTTTTTTTTTTTTTTTTTTTTAAAGCGATAACGGTACCCGAACCTGATAAATAAAGTCAACAGGAGAATTTGCATTGAGTCGGGTGGGACCTACATCGAGCCATACTTCTTCTAGAACAACAACCGAGCGCCAAGATACGTTCTCGTGCTATTTAAAAGGGTGTCAGAAAACATTTTTCATACGTGTTTGCATAATCCTCCATCCTCCTCCAGTAAAACTGCTTCCCTGCCTTGTTTCTGTTATTATTTGCTTAGCACTAACTGAAGAACGGCAAAAAGAAGAACTGAAAAGTCGATACGATCTCGAGTTCAGCAAACTCCGAAATGAGCAGCTTTCCAGAACACATTAAAAGCAAAACGGCAGCTTTGCGGGGATTTGGCTTTGTCACAGAGACATAGTTATGAAACGTGCTCATTGGTATGCATGCCTCATTTTTTTATTCTTTTTTTCCTGTTTTATTCTGAAAAAGAAGTCTATTTTTAACTGGGGGGGGGGGGTGGTTGGAGAAAGGGAACGGGAAAATGAGCAGGGCGCGTGTGCTTTCACCCGTCCCGTTCCTGTGCCTGCCGTCGTCCCCGGCTCCTGCCGTCCCTTTTTGCTGCTTTGCTGCGGTCTGCGAAGCGGAGAGCCCCGAGCCAGCCCCGGAGCTGGGCAGCCGCCGGGAGCCCCGCACCGGCCCTCGCCGCGGGGCTCGCCGCGCCGCCCAGTAGCTGCCATTGTGTCACCGCGTCTGCCTACACCCCCACTACCCCCCCCCCCCCCCCAGCCATTTTTTTCTCTTTTCCTTTCTTTTTTTCCTCGTGGGCGCCGATCAGTTATTCGCAAGCACATTCATCTCCCCTGCTATACGGAGGATTCATATTCATATCTCTGTTTTAGTGGCCTGACACTGATAAATGTAACACGCGGCCCCGCTCCATGAAATCCCGCGCCCTGAAGTTTCAGTCGCCCTCGTAGGCCGAGACCGGGCGGGCGGCCTGCAGGACCGGGGGGCTCGCCGCCGCTGCCGGCCGCCGGCCCCGCGCTGGAACAGCCCGGCGACTGGCGGGAGGGCGATGCGGGGCCGGCGTTAGTTCCGCCCGGCCGGGCTCCCGCGCCCTGCAGGGCCCAGCCCGCCCGCGCTCGGCCCTGCCCGCCTCCCCGCAGGCCTGCTGGCCGGTGGAGGGGCACCGCCAGGCCCTCATGCGGCACCCGCAGGCCCCGAAACCCGGCTGCTCGCCGTGGGCCGGGGACCGTGGCCTAAATGGGCCGGAGAAGGGACGCGAAGGTGGGTGGCAGGGCCCGAGCCCGCTGCCGGCTTCGTGGGGGCTGTGGCGAGGGGGGATGCGGGGCCCAATTCCAGGCTTCGAGTCGCCAAGCGTTACGTTTCAGCAGTAAATCTTACCTGGGACCAACAAACCGAGTAAAGCACTGGAACATGTAATAAACATGGCCTACGTGGTGTGTTTTCCAGCGAAAAGTTACACAAACGGCTCCCGGCGAGGTTGGTGTTCCCCATTGTGCGGTGCCCCCATGCAGCGCCGTTCATAGCTCGCCTGTAAAACCAGCCATGTGGACAGCAATCGCCGGGAGTACCAGGAGACTGAAAACCCCACAGAAATAGGTATTCAAAATTTAAGACTTCGAAAATATGAGCTCTTAAAACTAAACAATGTACTTCTGTGAGGAATTAATTTACTCGAGTCCCGTCACCGTTAGCGATACCCGTTCTGGCTTCTCTTTTGTGTGTGCGAAAAGAACACATGCATGGGTGTTTGTAAAAAAAGTGGAAAAAAAAATGTCTCTTATCTGTTTTTACCTGCTTTAATTAGCATCACAGACATCCGTCGTGTCTGATAGCCAAACTTGTTTCCAACGTGTTCCTCTGGAGTCAAGCTAATGCGAAAACGCCAACGTGGAGCGCGCACCGAGCCCCGGTAGTGCCTCTCCTGAGAGAATAGAAAGCGCCGCCGTAAACACCGGGCAGAATTAAAGGCGGGTTTAAAAAGTAACATTTATTTTTATACCAGATTTATGGCTGACCCATAGATAATTAAAGGTTTTATTTTGAGCTGTTGGCCCCACACAATACATTGTGCTTTGTTGCTGCACAAGTAGGGCTTTCCCTCTGCTGCCTACGGGTCCAAAACAATGAAGCAATCCATTTATTTTGTTGGTCAATTGTAGCACAAAGTGAGGTGGTCAGTGTGGAAAGTTTATCACTGTCTTGTCCCTTTGGAGGAGGCAGAGCATTCACACACCCTCTGCCCCAGTACACAAATGTCAGTCTTTTTGCAGGCTGCTGTTTTCCTTTTGAAGATGCCGATGGTGTCTCTGATCCACTAATCCATTTATCCAGTTTCATGAGTGCATTGGCTGAATGCACTCACAATAGCCTTGCCCAGCTGGAAACAAGAAGTCAGTGAGTGCAGCCGGCACACCCACCAGTGCCTGACACCACTCTCGGATGAGGCTTGAGCGCTCGTCTCAAAAAAATCCCCCATCCCATCCCATCCCATGCCATCCCACCCCACCCCACTCCATCCCATTCCATCCTGACCCAAAACAAAACCCCCAGAGCCCTCAACCTGCCGCGATGTGCCCGGCGCTGTGATCCTCCCCTCCCTGAGAACAGAAGTATTTTTAGCACCATCTGTAGCGTGCTACGGAGTTGTATCATTTTCACGATACTCGGCTGTGTCAACAAAGGTTGTAGCATGCTTGAAGAAAGAAAAAATGCCTCCAGGACTCTGCAAACAAGTGCACATTAAAGAAATTGGTCAGTTGCTGCCAAGGGGGAGGGGGCACGGGAGAGGCAGCGGGCAACCCCCTTGCATTTGTGCTCGGTGCCGTGCCGTTGCTTGCCAGCTTTTTATTGCATTTTAAATGTATGTTTAATTACCAGTGTTATTGGTAATAACAGAATGTTTGAAAATATTAAATACATTTGTGAGCTTGTGTGAAAAAGAAGTTAAAAGGTGTTCGGTGCACAGAATGTTAAAAAGATCTCACAATGAAGTGATTAACATTTTTATGAATAAAATTAATCACGCATTAACTCTGCAGCTCAATACATCTGAATGCCAAATGTTGTACAGCAGCCCTTTCCCCTAAACCTAAGAATTTTGGATGCAGTATTGACCCACATCAAACACTCGGCTATTAGTAATGGCAGTGTAGTTATGAGAAGATATTTTAATAATGTACATTTACATTTCAGGCAAGCAAATAAAAGGGAGAAAATAAATTGGGGGTATTTTGTCAGGATTTGTGAGGACTGATAGGCACATAAAATACATTAGGAAGCAGTCAATAGGGGCAACTGTTGGGAGAAAAAAGAAGTTTATGTGGCACTCTCCGAGGCAAACAGCAAAGTCACCATAGTAAACAGATTCCAGTGGACTGTGCTTAGCTGCCTTGGTTCTTATTAGCGCGCTCATTGTTCTGGGCAAAGCTTATTAGGTTTTAAGATGGGAGCTTACCATTATTAAAATTTCCACTGTGTCAGATAATAAAATGCGATCTCTCTCTCTCTTTCGCTCTCTCTTCCTCTGTGTGTGTATATATGCGCGCGCGCGCGTGTGTGTTTTCTAATCTCTTGCCACTGTGGTTTTGGGATTATTCCAGCAGGCTGTACAAAGGGAAGCAAAGGCATCTGAAGTGTCACTCTACAGCTGTGGCAAAGTAACAGAATTTCCATTTTGTTGATGCTCCCAGCACATGTGTGCAGCAGAAGGTGATATCAAAGGAGCCGTTCTTCCTCAGTTCTGCACATTATTTTTCACTGCTGTGGCGAATCTCTCTGAGCTCCATGAACCAATAAAACAACGGTCCCTGTTTGAGTTGATATATTAATATTTACTGAGGATTTGCAAGGTCGGGGCTAAATGTCAGCAGATTGCTGGGGCAGTACTGTGGGGAATAATTAAACAAATCTCACAGCAGTTCAGCCTCCTAACATCTTTATTAATCTTCCCCCCCCCCCCCCCCCCCGTCCCCGTCCCTTTGCTGAAACAGTGCACTGAAATACTGCTTTTTCAACCTTAGTGAAGATTTGGGAGAAGTTTAATAATAAAATCCTGGATTGGAAGTATTTGTTTTTGACAGTTTCTTGGCCTGCTCACCTGCAGATGTTAGTTAGCTGTGAAGGCTATGATGTGTGAATTATCACCAAGCTGCTGGGATTCTCACCGGCTTCTCCATCAAATTCATCTTGACCAGTCTGCCAAGCACAATAATATTGCTGCTGTAAACAGGGACCCAAATTGGCTTCATTAAGTAGTGGGTCCACTTCTCTAAGAGAGGAAACCGGAGGACCCCAGTTCAATATGCACATCCCCCTTAACGTGATTATAGCATGCACTTTAGTACAACTTAGACAATTCTCTTTAATAAGCTTCATAATTAGTGTTGGGATGCCTCATTACAAGTCATTGCCTGTAGCAGTCCTAGGCCAAACAGCCCTTCTCAATCTGATTTTTTTTTTTTTTTTTTTTTTATCAGGCAGCAGGAGCTGTCTAGAGCTTTTTGTTTGTATAATGGGGACTTGCATTAAGCCCCCAGTGTAAAAATACCACAAGGAAATTAATTGCTTCTGTGCAGATTCACCACAGATGTGTCCTGTTATGGGGAATGGTATATTTCTGACATTGCTATACTGCAGTGTGCTGGGAGGAAAAAAAAGTCTGGAAAAGCTACAAATGCAAACATATTAGCAGCCATATAGATTCCTTATGTTGTAACTGAAAACAAGGAGATTTTTAAAGTGTGTCAGAGCATTCAAGCCTTTTTTGAAATAAAAAGGATTTTTTTTTCTGATTTTTTTTTTTTTTAATAGTCAAAACCCACTAATAAAATACACATGGCCATATATTCTGTTTGGTACTGTCTGATAAATGTGCTACTTAAAATAACCCACACGAGGAGTGCAGCGACTCAACGCAATGAGACACACAAAGCCGCCCTCAAGGTCAGTGGTTTGTTATCTATCACTGTTGGTCAGGTTGTGAATCACAGCTGCAAGTTTCAGCAAGTTAAGGGGAGGAGGAGCATTTAGAGTGCTTGCCCTGTGGAAAAGAAAAGCTGAGCTGGTGGTTTGTTAGCCGCATCTGAACATCGCCCTGCAGCTTCTGGGTAATGCCCATTCCCCTGTCGCCAGAGCAAAGCTGGAAAGTGCCTTGATCCAGATAGGAGCGCTTTGATTTACTTGTTAGAATTCAGGTGGAAGGGTTTAGGGTTAGCAAGTCCACCACTGCAGAGCCTTGTAGCACTGCCCTCTCGTTATTTATATCGATTTCTTTCATCTCAATCCTTGTAAAATTCGGTTTTGACATTGGGCTGGTCCCTCTGGTACAGTTGCATTTGCCTGACTAGTGACATCACTATTGATAATTGAATATTAACAATTCACCACACAAGAGTTACGGGAATGAAGACCCCTTCAGAATAGTGTAATGTGAGAGCTGTGGTATTAGAAAAAACTATTTGCATTCTTCATGTATGATTGTGAAGGGGACTCCTCCCTCTATGAATTCTGGGTGCTGCAAAATGAAAAAAAACCCAAAACCAAACCAAGAAGTGTCTCCTCTATTCAAATTCAGGATGTTGCCCGTCTGATAACGATATAGTAGCAGAAGTAATAAAATTGTTCTGGTAACGAACCTCACAGATTAGATTTTCTAAGTGTATGCAACACAAAAAATTCATGGGCAAGTGAAATTTCTGTATTCCGGCCCACTGAATTTGCATATAGGAAACACTTCACAGGCCTTAATAAATGTCTCCGATAAGCTTGATTTCAAGAAAATCCATACCCTAACTGCAAGCAACTGTGGGAACATGGAAGTTATGTAAACAGATCAGTTCAGTGTTCAGTTTTACCACGCTGTACTTCATAGGATCTTTTACCAGCTGTCTCAGAGCAAAGGGCAAGATAAGCTACATAGGCTACTACACAAAGTCTTGCTTTTAAAATAAGTTGGGTTTTTTTCTTTCTCTTTTTTTTTTTCATTCTCATCCATCAGCTCTTGGTTCTACTACAATAGCAACACTTTTCCTCAAATATTACTTTTTTTTAGTCTATCAAAGAGCAAACAGCTTAGACTCACAGTCTCAGGGGAAGTGATTATTATTATTCTGTGCCTTGCAATAGCAGTACCTGGAATCCTCTTAAAAATGGCTCTGTATAACAGAGAAGAAAGCCCTTGCCCTAGAACAGGTGAAATTGTCCTGGATGAGATCTGCACAGAACATAACAAAGAAACACTGCCTCTGTGAGACCAGTGGAGGATGGAGATGCAGAGGTAGAGGAGTGGTTTCCCCAAGTTACCTACATTGTTTGTGGCAGAAATGAGTATTTGAGCCTGAGAATTAGGGTTTTCACTTGACAGAGACTCAGGTGTAACGGGGTGTTTCAAAGATTTGCGATGACTGCAGGTGAGTGGTGGAACCGGAACTGGTGCCGTTAAGCTGCATTCACAACCTCATAATATATTCACCACAGTGTCATCAACTCCTGTGGCGTCACTGGAAACATTCTGACTCTCATTTTTGAATTTATGTGCTGAAATCCATACTTAATTATGTGAGTGAAAGCAATCTGATATTTAGGAATTATGCTTATTCTCGCTGGAGTCGTCAGAGCGGCTTGCTCTACGAAGGTTTAAGATTATAAGGAAGGCCTTAAGAAATTTTTTTTTAAACTTAGAAAAATATTTAAAAATTATTCCATGTATTTCAGTAGTTAAAAATTGATTAGGAACCTACTCTTAGTCTCTTCAGTTTGAAAAACATGTTGTATATTTAAAGAAACAATCTAACCCACAAAATGATGCAATATTTAGGAAAACTGCTTTATAAACATCTTTTTAATCAACAAATTTCTGTAAATGCCAGGCAAATCCTTCAAGTTTTTGTATAAAAAGATAAATGATTTACAAATTCACGTGCAAAAGAATATGTAAAATAAGATAATTTAAAAAATTGTAAAATTAGTTTTAAGAAAAGATGATAAACCTTGAAAAATACTGTTTTGCAAAGCGAGATTGTAAATATATCCACATAAGTGGTTCTCCTGTACACAGAGAGGAAAAGGGAAAATGAATACTTTCTTCATCTGAGACAGGCGTGTTCTGGGTTGTGTGAGGGAGCAGGAGATGTACGAGGATGTATCTAGTAAAAATCCTTCACTGCTTCTCTGAACATCAGCAGTTCAGAATCTGTTTGAGAATATGAATTAAATAATATTGGTAAATGCCACCAAGCACGAAGTTTTTACTATAAGGAATTTTGAAGAGCAAAACAGAACAAAACAGGGTGTCATTTTGAAAAAGAGTGGGATACAATGAAGAGAGTGGTGGTGGTGCCTCAGGTAGAATTAAAGTGTAAACTAGCATGGTAATGGAAGAGATTAGTATCTGCTGAGGGGAATCGGATACAGAGGTGTACAACCTATATGTCTCCTGTGTCTTACTTTCCAGAACCTGAAGGGGATAGTGATGCTTTAGTTCAGCATCTCCCTTTGGAGAGGAATAACTTGAGGGAACATATAAATTCCTTCTCAAGTTACATTTTCTTTGTAGTGATCTTCTTACTAACTTTACAAGAAAGGAAAGCAGTAGAACACAGGAGGAAGAGGAAACCAATTCATGTTACCAACTACTTTTTTTTAACATTTATGTGGCCTTCTACTGTTGTATATGTGTGTGCATGTGTATGTTAGAGAACGAAGAAATTATTCCCCCAGGCCTTGCTCATAAGGGCCACTCCGTGAGTCTGCTTACATGTGGACAAGAGGAAGAGGAGATGATTTACTGTGAACACAGGAAATTTGTATGCTTCTGGTAATCTGTGGTAAATCCTCCAGGAAGTTAACGAAGGCTGATTTTGCCTTACATTTTGTGTGGCTGCTATCTGGGTGTGAGGACGCTCTCAGAAGGAGTGCTACAGCTAAGTTGCTGGACTCCTTGAAATGCCCAAGCACATGGCTTTCTTAAGCAGGACAAGTCCTACCATCTGCCTAGGCCCTCCCTTACCTGTTTATACAATTGTATATGGAGCATCAGAGAAGCGTAACAGAAGTGCTGCTCTTGCCAGCAAACTTGTTCGTCTCGATTGCTTTTCCATTGTAAGTGATGTGTGGATGTTCTTGGTCTCACTAGGCTATTGGTTTTGCCGCCTTCCTCATCCCCCCCACCCCCCCAAAAAAATGGTATTTGGCTTATAGTACTTGGGTCTATCTACATTTGTGTGATAGCCTCTTATCAGCTTTGAGAAACCAATTCAGTATTGTCACATCTGAAAGCACCGCTTGATAGTACATGATATTCATGCCCACAGTGCAGGTCTTTTGGGTCTCGGGTACGATCACCCATATGAAACACAACGGTTCTCTCTTGCATCAGTGACAAGTGGCTCTTCTCTTTGGAGCCGCAATCTTCTCAGTCTCTGCTGACAGTAAGCCCTCATATCTCTGGGCTCACTGACCATGGATGTGACTTCAGTGAGTTGCTCCTGGAATGGAAAGGCTGTGGCTGAAGGCCATTTTTGTAAGAGTTCATTGGTCATCTTCATCACCTTTTCTCACGGCCTTTTCCTGGCTTGAAGACTTCTATCTTTATTCTCTCTTTCTTTGTCCTGCCTTTCAAATAATACTCTCTTTGTTTCTCCTCTGTATCCTCTCAGCAGTACACACCGAGTACCAGCCTCCATCATCCCTTTACATCAGAAAACAAACTCCTCAACTCACTGTTGATGGTATATGTATGTCATTTTACTGAACTTTTGGGAGATGGTGAGCAATGGAATGCTGCTCCATCACTACAAACATCACAGCCTGTCATCCTGGCCAGTCTTCTGCTAGTCTTGATCCAAACAGAGGAATACAAGAATACTACTGTTTTGCCTGACAGAAGCCGGTCCTTACACAAGTTTCAAAGGATGGCAGAACAATGCTGACTGTGCACCTCCTAGTCAGAAGAACCACAATCTCTCATATCCCTGATCCCAGGGAGAACTTCTTTTGCACTTGACAGTCATCTCTTTCCAGCCTTTCATTGGAATGAGATTTGAGACTCCCAGGTCTTCTGTAAGAGACCGTTAGTCCATACCTGAATGTGCAGAAGTTCTTAGCCCGGGATCAGAGCATGTGCATGCAGATGTCATAGGGAAGACAGGGAAAAACACCAGTAGAGCTAAGGGCAGACCCAAAGGACCTCAAGCCCAGAAAACAAACACACATTGGAAAGTGCAAAAATATTTTATTGTTGTCAAATGTATAAACCTGATGTGCAATTCTAACCAGATCAGGCTTTGGGCTCTTTGCCCAGTTATTCAGAAGAAAGTGTCCAGGGTGGATAAGATTGTGAGATTCTCCTGGGACACAGCTCTTGATCTGGTTGTTTCGTGTTGTGTTTGATAATACACAGTTCTGTGCCAGAGGGAATTCTGGGCTTGCATCCATGTTCATCCTCATGTTCAGGCAGCAGGGGTAGGACTAGTTATGTAAGTGTGTTGTGTATAAATCAAGAGTCCTCCTAAGCGATGGGGAAATGGTGAGAAGTCTGGTCTGAAAGTGATCTCCATCCTTCCCTCTGCCTCGTCTTTTACAGAATGAATGCTGTCTTGGGATTTTCTACTGTGACTCTTCTTTAAAGATTTGATTGTCTTGTTTCCTAGAGATGTTGAGGAATTTCCTTGGAAAGTTCTGAAATGGAGCTTGTGAAGTAGAGAATCAGCACAAGACAGTTCCCCCTCATCTGGTGTAGAAGGATAATCTGAATATCCCAATATGGGTTTTTCAGGTGACTGTAGGCGTAGCAGAATGGTATCCTACACAGTGTGAGAGAATAATTGATCTCTGGCTTGTGAGTAGTGCTCACTGAGATGTGGAGGAAGAATAACTTCTAGGTGCATGGAGGAAGAGGTTGCAAGCCTGGAAGCATGGTGCTGGGCAGTGAATATTTTTGGGATAGTTCTCGCTGCTCCTAGGCAGTCGTTCCAAAGAAGCTGAAGGGGTTGCCTTGCTTGTTTGGAAGTCCCTAGAAAGCAAATGGTAGGAAGAGGTCACTCACAGGCTTCTGTACATAGCAGAGGTTGTGAGGTCTGTCTGTCTCTCTGGAAGTATCCTTCTTTAGCAGATACCTGCTTCTGTCCCATTTTTCTCCTTTATGTTTTGAGTTACTAGTTTGGAGATCTGTCTTCCCATCTTCCATTCCACGAACAGAATGAGCTGCACAGTAGTCTTTTATGATGGACCTCCTTATACATGGCCTCCTTTTGAGCAGAGTTACTGCCTTTGGCTTGTAAAGCTCCGTCAGCTTTTCTTCCTTAATATGTCACTGCTTTCCTCTCTGCTTTAAGTTGACTTGGTCCGAATTGTCAGTTTGCTTTGTAGAATTAGAGTTCACAGAATCACAGAATCACAGAATGGTAGGCGTTAGAAGGGACCTCTGTGGGTCATCTAGTCCAACTCCCCGCATCTGACTTTCCCAGAACATACTCCTAAACTATCTCTGTCCAGATTTTCTCCCAATTTGATGATGTCTTAGAAGTAGCATACTGTCATTTGCTTGGGTACCATACTTAGAAATAAGAGGCCTGTGTGTACCGTGTCTTTTTGAAGGGATACCTTCTGCATGCAGAAAGGAGGAATGGGGTCATGGCGTGAAGGTCTCTGATCTGCTACAAAGTCTTGTGGGAGAGATGTGGATAGGATTAGACTCTTCAGGAGAGGCACCACAGAGCACAGGTATTGAGGCTGTACAGGGGTATATGTACAGGAGGTGTTGGACACTTACTTATATGTATGGTATATGTAATGGTATATGTACAGGAGGCTGTACAGGAGGTGTTGGACACTTCCACGGTTCTCTCTCACCCATTTCCCTGTTCAAGTGACAGCATATCTACCATGCCCCAGAGAACATTTCAAAAGTAAATGGAAGCAGTAAGGGAATTTGGTCAGGGAATTTGACCTCAGGGCTGCCAACAGAGTCAAATTCCAACATCACAGTGGGGATATGGCTTTCCAGGTTGACATGTCTCCACTGTAGTAAGAATAATTAATATTTTGGCTAAAATAGAAGGCATAGGAGAACTTCAGAGACTATTTGTGCCAGTTTTTTGGAAAGTTATGTGTTCAAGAACATTTCTGCTCTTGAGAGTTACCATTTGAATAGATTCTGTTATCTCACCTCTCATTCATTCAAGTACAAATAGAGTTCAAGCAAATAGTAAACTCTATTATAGTTTCACAGAAGTTCACAAGTACACCCAGATTTCTTGCAGCAGCTGAAAGGCATTCAGTGGTATTCTAATGTGCAAGACCTAACAACATTTGATCTATTTTGTTTGGTTTGCCTTCTTTACTCACGCAAGTAGCATGCCAAATACAGGAAGCATCACTGACTTGCAGGTGTACTCACAGGAGTTTGAATAAAAGAGTCTGTCCCAGTATGTTCTCAGGAACATACCGTGCTATTCTAACTGTCATTGTAGTAACATTCGTACACAGAGTTATATTTTAAGACGGACGAATGAGAATTTTTAGGTGACTAATGAGGATGTGTGTGGGATAAATAGGATATCTTTCCTTCAACTAAGAAAGCATATGTATCTTCCCACTTTACAAATTATGATTTGTACCTTTTTTGGACAACTCCTATCACCGGTCATAATGATGTTGTATGTATTTCAGGCTACAGGCAGAGCTTGTAAGAATCTTACTTAATTACATGATATGTTAATGTTATATTGATTATATTATTGCCTGTAAATCCTGTTGCTTAATAAAGCTGCAGTCATTTTGCAATAAAGTTGTATTTGCAGTCAATTAATAGCTGTCTGGGGGCAATGGACAACGTCATAGGGATATTGATGTGAAGTGGAAGTCATGGTACTGGGACTTCCAGTATAAAACTAGGTAATACAAATGCTTTGGTCAAGTAAAAGAGAGAAAAAAAAGTATTCTGCCCCTGTTCAGTACACTGGTTCACAGTTTTCTTTTAGGTCCAACAGAAAAAAGCAGCATTGTGCAAAGCATCTGCACATGAATACAGGGCAGGATAATATTTGATTTAAAAATACAAGTAAACGATAACTGCCAATATTGAGACCATGTGAAGGCAAAGGAACAAAGCATACTTTCATTGCTAATCATGTTAACATCAAAGTTTGAAGAGTGCATTCGCCTATTCAGAGGAAATGCCATCACACTTCTGACGATCACATCTGCCACTAATATCATCCGGCATGTGGTCAGGTCTCTGTTCTGACTTTTATCTCTCTACCAAAATTTCATGTCTTGATTTTAACATCTGATGCTAAATTCAGGTCACTACAAAATAAGTACAACTTTTATTTCTTTTCCATTGTCACAATGTATTCAAGAGATATGTTTTAAAATCAGTATATAGTATGAAATAAATACTGATTTTTTCTTTTTTTTTTTTTTTTTTTCCAAAGGCTTTTCGGGTTTTAGGAGGTGGGTTTTGTTTATTTTTTTGTGGGGGCTGTTGGTTTTGTTGTTTGGTTTTGGTTTTGGTTTTTATTTGCTTCAGTTTCCTTAGAAAACATTGTGTTAGACCCCTAGGAAACACAGAGGTCTGATTTATCACTACAATACTCTACTTTCATGCCAGAAATCAATGAAGTTTCATCTGTCTAAAACTGGAGTAGTGCACTCATGCTACGTACGTTTTTAACCCAGAGGGTTTCAAGAATTGATTCACAAGTCTTTGAAAGCCTGAATTTTTACCTTTCCTGAAGTTTTTTGTGACAGCGTATGTCTGGCTAAATGTATGTTGATGGCAACATCACATAAATGTGTTTGATAATTTGTAATTGTTACTTATTATCTGTGTCTCTAATGTTAAAGATTTCTCGCTTGTGTTGAGGGGATAAACTACAGACCTTTCCGCCTTACCTTCAGGATGTTTAAATGGAGACAAAATGTTTCCACAGACATATTTCAGTATCCCTTTAAAGACCTTATGTATGTTCAGTGGCATTAAAAATGGGGTTTTACAGAAGTTACCTAAACAGGGAGGAAGGGAGACCCTTGGTTTTAAAATTGTGATGGGACTATTCAGAAATTTCTGAGCACATGAAACAAAGGTGTATGTTGACAGTTTTTCCTTTACGTGCCAACATAGCACTCATCTTTTGGCTGGAAAGTAATAAATTCTCATTTCAAAGCTGAAGCAACTCAGTGCTGATAATGAAGTGGAAGAATAGGGAATACTGTATTTCTTTGCACAGTAAAGAGATCCCTCCAGTTATCCCAATGCAATAAGAAGCATATATCTCTTTTGGCTCTGTAAGAGGTTCCTTAGGTGGAATCTAACAACCCTGTACTGCTTTTCAAAGCAAAGAAGGGAGAAATCTAGCACATGGGTCAACATTTTCTTAAGAATAAGAACTGATTGTAATAAAGAAAGGCTATACATATTTTAGTTTTGTTAATGGTACACTGTTTGGTAAGTCTACCTCCACAATCACTGTAGCTGGAGCAAATATAGAGCCGTGGGAATTCTCTGAGAGTGAAAAATGCACCATAACACTTTAATTGAGTCCTTGTTGCTTCTTGAATCAAATTTGGTCTTCTTGTCAGGTCTTTTACCATGTCTTTTTCGGCAACTTTTAATGTTGTCCTTCCTGTTCTTCCTTCCCTTCACTGCATTTTCCATGCATCTGCACAGACAGTCATAAAAATCTATGGCTCACAGGAGACAAGCACTCCCAATAATGCCTATTTTTTGTCTCTCAGATAAAATTTTTATAAACAATGGACCAAAATAGTTTCAAAATTTGTGTTGTTTTTTTTCTGCCCAGTACACCAAATACATAATACACAAATTTTATCTGCTTTACACACCAATGGATAGCTCACACACATACAGAGATCTCTTTTTCTAGAGAACCAAAACCAGTGAATATAAAAATCATATCTAAACCATACTAGTTTCTAGATGCAACATTCACCAGTGTTACTAGTCAAATGTCTGACATGTAGCTAATTTGATTTAGACAGGTAATACCTCGGTTTTCTAGTAACACAGAAGGGCTATTTCGTGATATAAACTTAGCAAAGGTGATTTTAGTGAGAAATATATCTTAATTTTATCAAAACCCAAGCTGGATTGCTACTGAGAACCACCTGCTTACGCTAACTAAAAGGTCAGATAATAGAATGACAGTTTCATTTGCCAAAAGTTACAGTAATACCCTCTTATTTAAACTCTCTTCAAATCCTCTTGTTTAACCTCTATGGCTGTAAGTACAAGTAGAACTATAATAACAAAATTATTAGTATGTTTCTGCTGCTGTTATTGTGACAAATATATTACCAAAGTTTCATTGTGGGTTTATGTGAAAGTGATTTTTCAAGCTCCTGCTTCTTAGTAATGATGGAAACTACAGTGTTACACTTGTCTACGCCATTTTAAACACAATTCTGTGAAGTTATCTTTTTTGAAGTCCAGGTCTTGGTAGATAAATGCTTTTAAGCAATTAAGTAAACAGTGTGGTATATCAATTTAGAGAATATTTTCATTTATTGTAGTTCATTAGAATTTATTTCTATTATTACCTTTAATTGTACATGAAACAGACTAATATTATTCAACATTACTTTCAAGAAGTTTCTGCCATTGATATAAAATATTTTAGATGCCAAGCTACAATCTGGAGATTATTGGTTTAAGTAATATTACTAGTTAAACAGACTACACTGTAATACAAGAAAAATGGCTTATAATTTTGATCATGTGTTGAGGGTTTTATAGATTACCTGTTCAAGATGACGGAAGTCCTGCTCATGAGTGATCAATATTTGTCTTATCAAGAAAAAACATACTAAATAGACACCAATAAATTTAAAAAAAAAGATGAGATAAGTTAAAAGTAGAATAACTGAAAATGTAGTTGTAAAACATATTTTACTTCAGTGTCATATTTTCACCCTTACCCAGAGATCTTGGAATACATATGGAACAAGTACTCTTTCTGGTGAATTCTACATGTTAATAAGAAAGTCATCTTTACTGACAATTCCTATTTTCCCTTGTAAACTCATCAAGTGTGAGAGAATGGTGAACAAGAAATGTATGTCCAAACTTCCCCATTGAGCTGGAATGAAAGTTGTCTTGGCATACTGAGTAATTTCCAGAGTTTCCTGAAGAAGCCACCTAGCGGGTGGCTTCGATGGAGGACTTCAAATCCTGGAGGCAGGAAGTACAGATACATATCTCCCAACAGCTGCCTGCGGTCACCAGCCCATACCGGGTAACCTGTTGTACCCTAGCCCTTAAAAGAAGTCTGCCTACGTGACTGTCCCCACAAGTCGCTGAGTGTGTCAGCTCTGTGATCACTGAGGGGTCTCAGAGCAGACAGGGCTGTAAGGAGGAAAAGGGGAGTTGTTGCCAGCTCTTTGACTGGAGCATGCAGGACTTTACATTGACCTTTTGAAGAAAGAATGTTTCTCCAGAGCCCATTCCATCTTGGGGAAGATTGGCACAAGACTGCCCCATTAACCAAGTCTTTCCAAGAAAGACCTGATGAGAGGTGACCATCCAGCTGCACTAGCAGCGGGAAAGACATCCCTCTCATGCAGGAGTAGGCATCCACTCCTTCCTGGAAAGATGATTCCAGCTCCTCTGCCTGTCAAGCCTGGATAAACTGAAGGGAGAAAGCCTAGAGGAGGAAGGATGTGGAGAAGCAGGGCAAGAGAAGAGCACATGGAAAGAACATGTGGGACAAAGCAGTTTTGCTCTGCCAGGTTTCTGGGGGCCCAGACCTACTGGAGATCAAGATGACATTGAAGAGGAGAAGGCAAGGGACCAGCAGGAGGTGCAGCCACTGCTTATGTACATGGCCCTGGCTGAGATTCCCTCCAGAAAGAGGCAACAAACTTCCTGCAGAAGGGCCAGATTAATTGCTTCCAATCTCTTGCAGGCACTGGAAGCATCTGTAGTCCACAACCTTGCTTAGGCTGGGCCCAGTGCCTTGGGCTTAGACACCTGCCACTAAGTAGCAGGGATGGAGGAGAGTGAGCTATCCTGAAAGCAGGAAACAGGCATCAGCCTTGTCAGGCTGGGCATCATCTCCTGGTGATCAAAAATTCCATTCATGTGACACCTTCTTTTGTGACCTGCAGTGATTCTGCCTTCCTCTATGGAGTGAAAAAGAGGGATTTCTTCTATACCAACAGAGGAAGAAGTTGGGTGGAGAGGACCTGGCTTTCTTTGCAATATTGGAAAATTCCTTTGGCTTCAGCAGATGTGAGTCTCTGACCCCCTCAATGCTTGTCCTCATCCCCACTGGGTGATGCAAAGCCAGGGGATCTTCTGATCAAAATAAGGTGGTAACAGTCAAACTTGATCTGAGGGTGTAAAGAGCCGTAACATATAGTGATAAGGTGCTTCCCCAGACTGCCCGGAGTCTGGTTCTGGAGAGAGCAGGCTGTGACCAGGCCATCAGAGAAAGGAGAGTGGGATGTAAAAGCTTAGATGTAAGCTCTGGGAGACTGGAAGAGCACAGGCAAAGGCAGAAGGATGCCCTGAAAGTGGATTGTGCACCAGGTGATCGACAGAAAGCTGAAAAGAGTGCAGACTGGCAGGAGCAATCAGGCCATGGGCTAGTACTCTGGGGTTCTCCTTAGTCTCTGCCATGAGATAGCAGGTGGCTTGTTTCCAACCTGAAAACTTATGTTTCCAAAGGGGCCTAACAAGAAGTAGCCATCATCTCAGAGAAAATGAGAGCTTAGAGTTCTTGTCTTGGCTAGGCCAAACAAGGCCACTTTTCCAGGTAGAAGTATGGGAGAAATAGAAATTGGAGATAGGTCAGCTTACTTCTAGCTGTGGCCAACTCTTCGCTGGAACCAAAACATTTTTGAAAAAAACTTACAATAATATCCAGACAGAGGGCATTGGTGAGCCGACTAGGGAAGGTGCAGGTCAAGGGAAGTGTTTGTTCCCCTCTGCTCAGCGCTGAGGAGAAGAGGGACCTGGAGCATTGTGTCCATTGTGTGCTCCCCGGTTGGTGTAAGTTGGGCAGCGATGCACTGGAGAGAGTCCATCAGAGGGCCACCGGGATGAGCAGGGGCTGGAGCACTGGACACTTGGAGGGAGGTTGAGATCTTTCTTTGTTCAGCAGTAAGAAGAGAATGTGAAAGGGAGATCTTACTGCTGTCTTCACCTACCCTGGAGGACGTAGAAAGCCAGATGCAGGCTTCACTCAGAGCTGCCCAGTGGCAGGATAAGAGATGATGGATGGAAGGTGCAATATTGAGATATGAATAAGCTTTTCTCTACAAGGGTTTGCAAACACATGCAGGGATTTTTTGAATTCGCTCTTTGTGGAGATATACAAAACTCAGCTGGACACCTCCCTGGGCAACCCAATTTTGGTTGGTCTTGCTGGACCAGATCACCTCCAGAAGTTCTTTCTACTAAATTATTGTATGACTCTATGAAATGCATTGGAGCTGTTGTCACAGTGCCAGAATTTGATACATAAAAAGCAGGAGTGGAGGGTAATGGCTAAGTTATACTTACCAGCTTACAAGCAGCAGGTGACCCTACCTAGAGTTTATTTAATCACTGCTATGGTCAGGAATACTGTGCAAATTATCTACTTTTTTTAAAGTGGTATTATATTGATTATTTTTACCTCCTTAGGAAGCACTGTTATAAAAATCTTTATACTCCCGCAAGTCTCTTAGCAAAGAGGATAAAAATCAAATTTCACAGCTGTGCTAACATTAGGCCCAGACCGTTTTAAGTACACATTAAATACAATGTTAAAATAACATTAAAAGTCTAATTTAAGCTGACAAAGGCAAAGAAATCAGAATTTGGATGAAAAAAAGATGAAAAGGAAAATAACCTCTCTCTAGACATGTACACACCAACTTTCTCAAGTTTTTTGAATAAGATTTATATTTCTTTTGGAAAAAAATATCATGTCCCTGGAACTATTAGGGAACAAATAACATGGGACCTTTTCCAAAACAATCTATTCTAATTCATGATTTTCTTAAATTTTAAAATATTAAATACAATTACTAAATCCTAACATACCAGATTAAGTGTATTGCTCTTTTTATGTTCCAATTAAACCCTTTAGAGTTTTCATATTGGGAATATTGCATAATACAAAACTTAGAATAATATGTGCACTTAAATGCACTTCTACAAAAGCACTTTAGGGATATTTTCAACAGCTTCTACTCAAATATAAACAGATCTCACTCATTGTTTATTTTGGGGAGAGAAGTAGATCAGGAAGTTCAGCTAGTTCAAGTGTATTTTTAGAGAAAGACAAACTTTCAGAACGTTTTATGTTAACATGTCAATGGGAGTTACAGGGTCATCCCATGACTAGCTTGCAGGAAAATTAGGACAAGAATGAAATACTGTAAAAATGGCATAATTATTATGAACGTTTCTGTGTATTATTTCTGTCTTCTGATCTGTTCTGAATGTACTGATATTTGCGGCAAAAATGTTCGTTGTTTTGTGTTAGATGGATGTTCTGTAGATTTAGCAGTAAAAGTGGTACAACTGACGACTTGTCTTATTTGCACTACAGATAGATATGCATTGTGAGATGGATTCAATTTCCTTTTGAAGCTGACTTTTATATTGAAAAGCATGTGCAGAAATGGTACACACCATACGTAAATACAAACACTATAGCTTTGGAATGGCGTATGCTAAGAAGTAGATGAAGCTTGATCTGAGGACACCAGTTACAGACATCTGTGGAGTCGTCTCTGGTGTGCTATACTGCTGGGTTTTCTTAGACGCTTACTATCTGGAAGAGGAAGCTGGGGTCTGAAGTGTCAGCCTTTGTTATCATAAGGTGAATGACCTTTCAAAACCTATGATAAGTCAAGGTCTTCTAATAATTTGTCAGGACAACATTGTCTCAGAATTCCCCAACTGGTCTTAGATAGTGTATCTTGCTGTGTCTTTTAATCTTTTGGATATAGCTTTTTCCTGCAAGGAAACACCTATTTTGATTTTCAAACAAAGACACGCAGATTTAACCAAGTGGAAAAAAGTAACTGTTAGCTTATCTTTAAAAATACGCTCTGTAATATATTCATGCGTGATAGACCTATGTTTAACACAGAAACTATGAATATTGAAAGCAATCTATACTAAAGATATAAACTCTGTATAAAAGCTAACAGATACTTCAGTATTCTACTTCTAAGGGCTCAGCCACAGTGAACCCAAAGAAAATCAGTGGATTTTGTTTAGTATTATATATAGGTTTTAGGAGATGGAAAAGAAGTACTGAAATAAAAAAAGTATGAAGCACAACAAAAAAATCCCTCTTCTGCTCGTCTGCTTGCATTTGAATACCCATGTTCTACTTGAAAATTGTTTTGCTACCTGGAAGAGGTCACCTGATGTCAGCCACTCTCTAATGACTCTCATGGTGCTATCACAAGTTTTGTGTCTGTGCACATCAACAAGTAGTGTGCCAGTGCCAGGTCCCACAGCTGCAGTGAGTGCAGAGATCAATTTAGAACATCAGAAGATATTTGTGGCCACAACTCCAGTGTTCCTAGGTAGTTTGTGGATTGTGTTTTTCTTAGACCATATCATGGCCATTATAGTATGAGATGTTGGGGTATGTCAGACAATCCAGAACTATTTAGAGATAATCTGGAAAGTCTTTGCATCTGAATTTGATACTTCAGTGAATGACTTAGAGATGCTTTTCTTTCAACAATTAAAAAAAAACCAGAAATCAAACCAAAACAGCAACAAAAAAATCCCAAGCACCCAAACAACAGATGAGATATATATATGAAGTAACATATATGTGAATTAATCCAGAGGGAAAAATAAAAGAAATTAAACATTTAAACATTTGTTCAATAGTCATACTCAGTAAAAAGACAGAATGTGTTACTTCCCACTACAGAAAATTGTCTGAAATTAAAGTATTTCTATTTGCATACTCTGGGATTTATGACAATTGCTTTTTGGTGTATTTTTTTGTTTATTTTTCTTTTTTTTAGCCGGAGAAGGGTAAATCTGTGTAGCAAGGTCCTGGATATTTTTTAGCTGTCCATATAAGCGTATCTTGTGTGGTCTGATGTGTAGTTTCGGGTGTAGTTTTCAAAAATGTCAAGCATGCACATGACTTATAAACCCACATCACTTTTCAGGTTTGACATTTTTACAGAAATCACCCAAAGGCCAGAACAGCAATGGACATTCATACCCACTGGAAGATGTATTTTACAGTAAATTGAGCTTATGAAAGGAAAGCAGTTGAAGCTACTTTCTCATAGGCAGTACTGCTCATCATTTGTTGGCAATACTCCAGTTCTGTTTTATGGAAAACATACATACTTATCTAATCATCTCCCTTCTCTACAATAGTACATTGCTACGTTGTAATAGTTTCTTTTCAAGCACAGATGTTACCACTCTATGTCTTGTACCAAAGATGATCTTAACATGCAAATTATCTCATTGGCTTCGATGAAAACCTTTCTAACAGAGGATAGTACCTGGTCATCCTGTAAGAAGAATGTTTTTTACGGCTTTCTATGCATTTTCCTGTCAGGGATTTGGGTCTATCTTTCTTCCCTTTCATTCTTCATGCTCTCTTCTGATTGTATGTAGCCACTGTACGCTTTACATGGCTCTCCCATATAATGACTCTATAAGGCAAAGAGAAAATTAGGAATAAGCACCTATACGATTGCAGTCTAGGCAATTCTTGCTGTAACCACTGCCTACTTCCTCATTTTCCAAAACTTTAACAGCAAGTCAGCAGATTTATGTTTTAGATAAAAGTCACCTAATTGCATTCCTTGGTTTGAGAAAAATAAACTTACAAAAAACTCATCTGTCTTGACTACAAAGTGAGTTTACAAAAGAACTTTAGTACAGAAAAATACTGGACAGGGTTCTGAATAGTTTTATTATTGCAATATTTATATAAACTACTTTTAAAAGCATAAGGACTGTTTTCCTTCTTCATACATTTGTAGCATAAATATCATCAATGGTGGTAGGCATGATATGCATGTTTGGAAAATAAACCCTTTAAAGACTATGACTGAAACATACAGAATTAGAAAAAGAATCTCTTAAAGGAGAAACACACCATTAACGGTCACGTCAATCCAGAGTCTTTTACTGGCAGATTGCTAGTTCACATTTTTAACATACCAATGGAGGCATGGGTGTTAGCTTGGGATGATCTTACCATGAGCTATATAAAGCAATGTTGATATCAGATTAAAATTTAAATATATGTGAGCATCTACTAAAGAAAAAAAAAGAAAGAAGACTTCTGGAGTCATCTTCTCACAACGCCAAAGTCTGTATAGAAAATGAATTGCATTGCAACTCATGCACTGAGAGATGGCATTGTATAGGGACTTGCATGTTTGTTTAAATTAAGCTATTGTTCTAGCAGATATATCGTTGATTTGATTTTTTGGTGGCAGTTTCTGTTACCTCTCTCTACAGAGGCAGAACACTGAAATGAAGTATTAAAGTGAGCAAATGCATTTAGTTCAGCTGAAAATTCCATCACTACAGAGATAAATACCTTTTATAGTTTAGACATTTCTGTTCAAGTTTACTGAAAGCAAAGGACTTTGCTTTTGGAAAGTTCTGAATTAAAGCGTAAGCAGATAAGCCAATTTCTCAAGGCAGAGTGCTCTGCAGCTACAACTGTGTATCTGCGACACTGTAGCTTATTAGCTAAATGTTGATGCCTTTAAAAAAAAAGTTGAAAAATAGCTACATTCAAAACCCACACTGCTAAATCCTGAACGCTGATAAAATAAGCAAATTTCCTGTGTTTAGTCTGTAATAACCATGATGGGCTCCTCGAGAACTAACAGGGTTAAAGCCTCTGAGGTCCTTGCATGAGGAAATCAGAGAGGCCAGACCTAAGAGGAAAGAAGCTTGGATGCACAGTGATGTTCGTGGCAATTGTACGGTGTGATCAGCATATTGCAGGACTGGGCTTACAGTGCAATCTTTTGAGAACTAAATGCGATATAATTCCACCAGGAAAACCTTCGTAGTGTTATCTGGTGCATTGGCCCTGGAAAATCTGTAGACTGTCTTATAACACCTTTGGTCTAGATCACATATAAGTTTTACCCTTTCAGTTATGCTCTTAGCTATTGAACTCTAGATCTTTCAGTCACGTGTCAAAATAAATACTGTCTGACAGCTAAAGAACACCTTTATCATCCGCCGTTGCTCACTGACTTCATAGAAGCATACCTTTAGTCTTCACAAGAAAAAAGGAGGCTGTGATCTCAATATTTCAACACTTTTATTTACCTTATCTGTAATGTAATTAATAGATGACTGCATAAAGATCAAGGTGGCTATCAAAGAAAATGAGACAGCTTCATATGAAACTTGCTCTTTTGAATCAGTCTAGGGCTCTATCAAAGCATGTGTGATAATTTCATGTAAATCCCGGTGTTCTGAATCTGTATCTTTTAACCTGTACATACGATTTTTAACACACTACATTTCAAAGACATTCAAAGCTGATCTAATTTGTATTACAGAATTACATTATAATCTGCAAGCAGCACATCATACTGATTTCTTAAAATTAATGTGGAAGCTCATTATAAAGACATATACAGAGGGCTCATGTAGTCTTTCTCAAAAACACTGTAACTTAAAACAACCACATTCTGTATTTAAAGTACACCTTTTTCTAGCCAGTCAGATCTTTCTCTGAAGTCTGTATTTTGAAATTCTGTATTTTGAGCATGAACACAAGACGAAAATATTCATTGGCATCCAGGTTTGCATATGTAAAAAAAGCCCTGAATTTTTGGCATTGAAATATGTTGAATGGTCACCATAATGGAAATTAGTGCAAGTGATGGACTGAAATAAAAAGAGGTAATACTAAGTGGGGCCATCGTAAAGGGAAGTCTCCAGTTGTACTTCTGCTAACTTGTTTATATGAGACCTAAACAGACTTTTCAAAATCAACCTAGGATTATAAATTTAATAAACAGCCTGAAAAAAGGGCATGCAGTCCTCATCATGACAAACTAATGGACGCTTGTTTACCAGGGAACAATCCTAGATGGGGTACAGCCATAAAATGCCCTTTTACAAGGTTCCAAGGTGAACCACTTTTTGGAAAAGCACAGCAAAAGTACTATAGACTTCCAGGTCAATCTATTTAGGCATGCAATTAGTTTGCAATCTGGCCACTGTCTAAGTCTGGTTTAAAATTAACACTGAGTCATCACAGAATCACAGAATCACAGAATCACAGAATCACAGAATCACAGAATGGTCGGGGTTGGAAGGGACCTCTGTGGGTCATCTAGTCCAACCCCCCTGTCGAAGCAGGGTCACCTACAGCAGGCTGCACAGGACCTTGTCCAAGCGGGTCTTGAATATGTCCAGAGAAGGAGACTCCACAACCTCCCTGGGCAGTCTATTCCAGTGCTCCGTCACCCTCAGAGGGAAGAAGTTCTTCCTCATGTTCAGACGGAACTTCCTATGCTTCCGTTTGTGCCCATTGCCCCTTGTGCTGTCGCTGAGCACCACTGAAAAGTGTCTGGCCCCATCCTCCTGGCACCCACCCTTGAGATATTTATAAGCATTTATTACGTCCCCTCGCAGCCTTCTCTTCTTCAGGCTGAACAAGCCCAGCTCCCTCAGCCTCTCCTCGTAGGAGAGATGCTCCAGTCCCCTCACCATCCTCATAGCCCTCCGCTGGACTCTCTCCAGCAGATCCTCGTCTTTCTTGAAGTGAGGAGCCCAGAAATGGACACAGGACTCCAGATGGGGCCTCACTAGGGCAGTATAGAGGGGAAGGAGAACCTCCCTCGACCTGCTGGCCACACTCCTCCTAATGCATCCTAGGATCCCATCAGCTTTCTTGGCAGCCAGGGCACACTGCTGGCTCATGGTCAACCTGTCGTCCACCAGGGCACCCAGGTCCCTCTCCACAGAGCTGCTCTCCAGCAGGTCCGCCCCAAGCCTGTACTGATGCATGGGGTTGTTCCTTTGCAGGTGCAGGACCTTGCAATTGCCTTTGTTGAACCTCATCAGGTTCCTCTCTGCCCAACTTTCCAGCCTATCCAGGTCACGCTGAATGGCAGCACAGCCTTCTGGTGTACCTACCACTCCTCCCAGTTCTGTGTCATCAGCAAACTTGCTGAGGGTACATTCTAACTCTTCATCCAGGTCGTTGATGAAGTAGTTAAACAAGACTGGGCCCAGTACTGACCCCTGGGGGACACCAGTAGTTACCGGCCTCCAAGTAGACTCAGCGCCGCTGATGACAGCCCTCTGAGTTCTGCCATTCAGCCAGTTCTCAGTCCACCTCATTGAACACTCATCCAGCCCACACTTCCTGAGCTTCCCTAGGAGGATGTTACGGGAGACTGTGTCAAAAGCCTTGCTGAAGTCGAGGTAGACAACATCCACTGCTCTCCCCTCATCTACCCATCCGGTCATGCCATCTTAGAGAACTATCAGATTGGTCAGGCATGATTTCCCCTTGGTGAATCCATGCTGACTACTCCTGATAACCTTCTTTTCCTCCACTTCCTTGATGATGACCTCCAGTATGAGGTGCTCCATCACATTTCCCGGGATGGAGGTGAGGCTGACCGGCCTGTAGTTCCCTGGATCCTCCTTCTTGCCCTTTTTGAAGACTGGAGTGGCATTGGCCTTTCTCCAGTTCTCGGGCACCTCTCCTGACCTCCAGGACCTCTCAAAGATGATGGATAGTGGCTCAGCAATGACATCCTCCAGCTCCCTCAGCACTCGTGGGTGCATTCCATCGGGGCCCATGGATTTGTGGGCATCCAGATTGCTTAAGCGATCAATTACACTTGAGCACTGTCCTATGCCAACCGTTGCTTTACTCAGTAACCTCCTGCCTGCCTGAATAAGCAAATTACATCTGTCTATTTTTATTCTCTTTTCCTGATTAGCAGGAGCTACCTACGCTACACAGGATAGGAATACCTAACAAAAAAGTAAATACGAAATGTAGATGAGGTAAATAGCTGACCAGGCTCAAGGTTCATCAAATGATGAAATGAAAATAAAACAAAAACAAAAAAAAAAAAGAAAAGAAAAACAAGGAAAAGAAAAAGAAAACAAAAAAAAAAAAAAAGAAAGAGATCTACCCTGGAAATACCTTGTCCCTTAACATAAGTTTAGTATTCTGAATACTGCAACGGAAGAAGCTGCAGTAAAGCTATCGGTCTTTAATCCTTGATCATGTCCAAAATCACGACTAGATAGTCTGAGCACAGAGTACTCCAAGACAGCTGGACAATCACACTTCATGCCCATTTTGCTTTCTAATGGAAGAACATCAGACCAGATCTTTATACCCTTGGTCTGGCTGATAGAATTGCTATGTGTTATCTCCAGAATATGTCTTTATAAAGGTGCAAAGAGAACTGATCCTATTCCTACCCTACCAAAACACTTCCATATAAATTACTAGGAGTCATAACTCCCTAAAAAAATAAAATTTACAAGCCTATATAACTTGTGTTAGCTGCAGTTAAAGTAAGCCTTGAAAATCTGCAAACATCTCACCAAGGAGACCTTTTCATATCATATATAATGATTTTCATGTCATTATATTTATAATATTATATTATTATATTTATTGTATTATATCATATATAATGATTTTCATGTCATATATAAGAAAAAGGATTAGATCAAATATTTTTCAGTCAACTCCACAAAGTTGGTTGTGTGCTATCAGAAGAGAGAGGATCTCCAGAGTGCCTAACACCCCTATGACCAGAACCCAGTTTGATACGGCTATTTACTCACTGTCTCAGAACATGCAACTTTACAGCATAACAGAGCCGGGATGTTCAGAGGTGAGGACTGCCTAGTGGCTGCCAGACAATCCAGGAAAAGCAGTGTCTAGATAGAGGAAACCCCCACAGAATGCAGCTGAACAGGAAAGCCTAAACAAAGTTGACACACTGTCTGTCTTAAGGTCATTTTTCTGCCTCATCCATCTGCAAGTGGAAGGTTTTTGCCTACTGTTTTGACTGTGAAAGCATCGGTGTCTTGGGTTCCTGCTGGCAAGCACCTAGGTGTCTTTTACTCATTTGGAGCAGGCAGATGTTAGATTTAGAATACCCATTAACAAGGGATTAGATATGGAGTATTCATTAACAAGGCAACAGGAATAAGGACTGCGCAGTGCACAGAGACATGATAGCACTTTTTCTGCACCTCATACAGGCAATCACAACTTCAGTTTTAGATTTTGTGTTCATCATTTCTATAAAATTTACCACTAAGTTGTTGGAGATAGTGCTCACATAATTGAGGACAAAATTTCACCGATTACCTGGAAGAGTGTGCATGCCAAGGACAAAGCTTGGTCTCTGAATTCTAGAGAAGGCACTGCCAACTCTACAGAATGAAAAACATGAAAATTAAAACCCCTGAAACCTTCCTGTTTCAGCAAAGGAACTTGGTAAAAATACACTATCTCTGCACTAAAACATAATCATCCTGGGATATATATTCATTATGGCCTAAAAGAACAATAAATTAATGTGGTACGGAAACAAACCTGTTGTAGTGAAAGCATTTTGCAGCCCTTGCCAAAAACTGTTTAATAATTTGAACGAATCTTTTAAACAAACAGAAATCTAAAGAATGATCCCACTTTCTGATTGCCATGAAATCTTCTGGCCTCTCTTAAGAACTCTTAAGAAAAAGTCCTGAAACAACAATTTCTATTCCACGTCTTCCACAGGGAAAAAGAGTCCAAACAGAGAAATGATCCCTGCTAAAAACAAGTACTGATTTGAAGCTACTAGTGATGTTTCAGCTGAGTGCATGCCTTGTTTTTCAGGAAATAACTTAAATACAGTACAGATTACAGCTATGAAATAAAAAGTAGAGCCACATCTGGCTGTCACATCTGTGCAAAATAGAGCTTACTTTGTTTGGCTTCTCTGATTTATGGGTGTGTCTAAATCATCTCAACGCTATTTCATTTCTCATTTGCATAAAGGAAGCAACAATATTATATCATTTATAATTTTTATAATGTGAAAACAGGTTTTGTGCCATGTCACCTCACTGCAGTATCTTTGAAGAATATCTAAATTGAGGGGAAACTGCAAAAATATGTATCTTCCCAAATTCAAAATAAAACATAAATCTTGCAATTAAATAAAATATACATTTAAATCTACAACTATAGCAAACTATAAAATTATGTATTCTACCTTATAATACTTACTATATGTTTTCTTAAATATATATGTGTTAAAAATTATTAAATCAAGTGAGGGAAAACTGCTACCTCCTTTTTACAAGTTGGTCAGATTTTCAGCTTTGTAAATGAATTACATGGAATAATGGGTTCATTGTACGGTAATGAACCCATTAAGTTATAGGCCTTAAAATTAAGCTGTCAATCAAATTCAATGAACAATTTTGAAGTATTACTGAGTTTAGTTCAAGCTCTGCGTGAATCGCGATATCTCTCATTGTGGCTTTTTTAGTGTTATCATGGATTTAGTTGCATAGATGTCACTATGGAAAAGTAAGTTTTTCTCTTTCAAACAGTTACACATACAGCCTGCTTCAAGAAATCACTAAAGCACACAGCCAACTTTACACAAATGCTTCACAGAATCGCAGAATCACAGAATGGTAGGGGCTGGAAGGGACCTCTGTGGGTCATCTCGTCTAACCCTCCTGCCGAAACAGGGTCACCCAGAGCAGGCTGCACAGGACCTCGTCCAGGCGGGTCTTGAATATCTCCAGAGAAGGAGAATCCACAACCCCTCTGGGAAGCCTGTGCCAGGGCTCCATCACCCTCAGAGTGAAGAAATTCTTCCTCATGTTCAGACGGAACTTCCTGTGCTTCCGTTTGTGCCCATTGCCCCTTGTCCTGGTGCTGAGCACCGCTGAAAAGTGTCTGGCCCCATCCTCCTGGCACCCACCCTTGAGATATTTATAAGCATTTATTAGGTCCCCTCGCAGCCTTCTCTTCTTCAGGCTGAACAAGCCCAGCTCCCTCAGCCTTTCCTCATAGGAGAGATGCTCCAGTCCCCTCATCCTCGTAGCTTCAGTCCACCCTTACTCAACAAAGCAAGTTAAAACAAGCATAGTGGTAAGCCGTGTGGTGGATTAGGTTCATTAGCTGCCCCACTAAAGTTAAGGAGAGTATGCGTATGTATAAAGCCAAATAACTGGACCCAGAATAAATATATTGAACATTTAACCTCTATTACAAGAAGACAAGATATCAAGGAAAATTTCAAGACTGAAAGAAGATGACTCACTAATAGAGCTTGACAAACAGAAAATAACAATTTCTAATATTGCAGAAATTCGGACTACTGATTATAAAGGGGGTGGGGAAAAGGATAAGAGAAAAACAACATAAAGTTCATTCAGCAATAAATGCAGTAAATGCAGCTACAACACACTGTAAAAGAATTAAATTGTCAGTTTAACAGGAGAACCTATGATCTTTGATTAGTATTAGCTTAAGTTCTTCACTGTCTGTAATGGGAAAATGATAAGAATTATTTTAAAACAAACTATATAATTTGGAGGTTAAATCAGCAATGGCTTTTAGATGTCATAAATCATTACTTCTTTGAAGAAACAGGGAAAGGAAGATCACATCGTAGTTACTCAAACAGACAACGTACACTGTGAGAAAAACCCCTTGGGATTAATACAATGGCATTTATAACAGAAATCCCATGTTTACCAATAGCTGTTTGTTTTTTTTTAAAGACACATTTGCTCATATATTACGAGACAAAAGTCATGTACATAATATAGTTTTGTGATGGATGCTCTAGAAAAGGGCACACAACATTTCCACATTTGTTTTATTCACACTGCAAATACATTCTATCACGAGCCACATTTCTCTAATGCTGTAACATTGCTTTAATTTCCTTCATGCTCCAGCAAAACTATGTTGAAAGAATATAAATTATAATGCTAAGAATTCAACAAAACCACACCAATTGTTTGAAAGTATGTGAACAGTTTTTAAAAACATTGAGATAAAACAATTAAGTTTAGGAGAGTCAAAACTCATACAGTCATTTCATGCAGCATGTTGTTCATGTGAATGGTTGTTTTCTTTAGCTCAAATTAAAGATATGGAATGTTCAACAAAAGACATGAATGACATTTGGACCAGATTAAAACCATATTGGCTTACAAAATCAGATTCAGACTGAAAAGAGAAGATACTGATTATGTAAGTCAGAAATGACAGACAACAATTTCTAGTGTGATACAGCTGTTGCATTTAATTGTGTTCTGAAGTACTGGTAATTTCAAATTGGTAGAATCTTTTTCCAAACGCAAAGACATCTTACATAGAGAAAATGGTTAAAATAGTAACAGCTCAAACCTCAAAACACTCAAAAGCTGACCTATTTAATATGGTCCTCAAACAGTTCAACTTTTAGAATGCTCATTGTAGAAAACTCTAAACACTGAAAATTAGACTGATAAAAAACCCTATTTTCCTTGAGATTTCAGATATAAAGGGATGTATCTTTACTAATAGAAACACATATTGACATATCTTCAGAGATCTCAAAGATGAAGAATTCCACCCTCATATAGATGAGAATTATCATTAGGAAAGCAGAAAGAATATATTTCATACACCTTCAAACTGTAAACTCTGTGATGCAAGAACTATCCATCTTCTGTTCTTATGCAAAATCCAACATAGCAGGGCTTTGGTTTGGCTTAGTTCATGACAGTGCCACAGTAAAGAAGATTAAATTAAAATAATGAGAGTAATTTGGAGGTTTTGGTTCACTTTGCTTTGGAAGAGACAGAAAAGTTCTTGTTCCAAAGGTCAGTGTAATTCCAGCAGAGCACTCAAGCACCGCTGCGTGTGTGGGACTTCTGGGAAACCTTCCAGACCTGGTATCCACTTTTTACACAGTGGTGAATTGTACCCAGTCTCATTCTGTAAGATCTTTCACCTTGCACTGGTTTTGTCTTTCCCTCCTGCCCTCTGCTCAGCAGTCGGGCAGATAGATGTACAAGGAAACTGAGGTTATGCAGTCCTTTTACTTGATCTCAGATTGGGTTAACTTCACTTATGGTGTTGAAAATGTTTTCCTAATCTGCTTTTAAAAACTGAAATTTCTACTGTCTCTCTGGGAAACAGATTCCAGCTCTTACCTGGTCTTCCCACTAGGATGTTTCATTCCTAGTCTGGAGCTTAATTTCTTCTGCCAGTTAAAAGCCTTTGTTTCTTCCCTACCCACAGTCAGTGTAGAGAACAACTTTTTCATTTGCTCATCTCAGTCACATTTGCACATCAGGTACTTATTACTCTGTACACCTTCTCCAAACTAAACAACCCCAATGTTTCAAACGTTCTTTGTAAGTACCTTCTCTCAGACCTGTTACTGTTCATTGTCTTCTCCTTATAAGCCTTGTTTGAACAATGCCGCGTACTGGAGACCGTTCTGGCTGAGGCCTTGCATGTGCTGGGAAAGGACACCTACTTACCCATTCCACTTCGCTGTTTGCATTTTGGAAGTTGGCAGTATCTGTCTTCTGATTCAGCAGCGAAAATACAATTTTCTAAAATATTTCAGCACACTCTGGTCCCCGGTTTGCTGTCTTACAATCGTGTGTATTTTATTAACATCAAGACACTCTATCTCATCCACACAAAAAGGCTCCTTTTATTCTAGAAGAAAATAAGACACATTTGACTACTATGTTGGCTTTTGTTTTTGTCCATGTTATCTTCCTTCTTTCTACAAATTTTGTAATTCATTTGTATGAGTGAAGTTAAACTGACTGCTTGTAATTCCTGCTTTCCTCCTGCGCTTTTAAAGGTGAATATCATTTGTCCTATATTAGTCTTCTGAAACTTCACATTGTCACAAGTTTTCTGGAAGGACTTCTAATGCCTCTGACATTAGTGAAATTATTTCTTTACGTATCTTGTAGAGGAGATGGGCATGCCTAGCTGAGTTAAAATCATGTAAGTAATTTTAGCAATCTCAGGCTCATTTTTAGCCTTCCATAGCCTGACTCCTTATCCTTTTGTCATAAGCATTAACTGCATTGCCTGTTGGACTGAACTTGACCTTTTAAATGAAGACTGGAGCAAAGAAGACATTACATTTACTTTCTGTTTCTTGATATCATATGTTGATAGCTTCCTGCTCACTTGAGAAGTGGCCAGACCTTTTGCTGGTGTTCTTCTTACTACTTATGTCTCTTGCCAGCAGTTGTCTGTTTTGAGCCCTGGCTTTTCTATTCTTTTCTTCATGCTCCAACTATTCTTTTAAATTCATTCATAAATTACCTAGTTTCTACTTCTCTATTCTTCATTCTTAAATTTTAAGTGATTGAAAATCTCATTATCACTAATTTCACTTTCTATCCTTTGTCTGCCACAATGTAATTTATTTGTGCCTTTGATATAATTTTTAAAGCAAAGGCTAAATTTTCAGAACTTAGTTTTTACGTCATTAGATTTTTTTTCCATAGAAGTTTACTTACAAAGCTCCGAGTTTGTCAGAGCCCACTTTCACACATTTTTTTGTCTTAATGTGCTGTTTTCCCTTTCTTTCTTCCTAAGAAATAATGAATTTTGTCATTTTATTGCCAGTCTCATCTGAGTTGCCTTTCATCTTCAGTTTTTATCTAGCTCTTTCCTGTTGGTTAGAAGTGAATCTAGAAAGTCCTCCTTCCCTGCTTCTTGTTCTCTTCACTATCTGTGTTCCAAAAAGCTACGAGACATTTTATCCTTCCTTTATTCTTTTCTCAACAGATCTCTGAGTAAAGGCCACTGTCACTGTCATATTTTCAGGTGATTCTGCTCATTGTTAAAAATAAACAAACTGCCTCAATTACTTAATTTTCCTGGGGGCCGACAATGAGAACACCTAATAAACAAAGACTTGGGACCACAATTTTCTATCTTATGAGAGGCCTGTGTTTCCTTTACAGCCAAAACTGCTTGTCAGAAATGGCATTTGACAGCTTCTGCTGCTCTCTCTCCCCTCCACACATTGATTTTCACCTTGTACAGTACTTTAGCTTCAATTAGACACAAGGTGTTATGCCGGAGACCACTTAGATACCCATCAGAGAGGCTACAACCAACCACTGCTGCTGTGGAGACCAAGGACAGAAAAACTGATTTGGCTGTCAGACACGCTGGAAAAGGTTTCATAGTAGCTGCAGGCTAAAAACATGAACTATGAGCAATGTAATTATGAAGTAGATGGAAAACAAACTCCATGGTTACCCAGCTCCCTCATTATGATCAGATCACTTGGCATATCACTGCAGAGAACTTTACTTTGGAAAAAGACTACGTTTTTCATGAGTAGTTCAATAAAAGAAACTATTTTATGGGTCCAGGAGATGGTTGAGGGGGTCAGAAGGAAATAATTGGCTTTTATTTTGCTTTATAAATTAATTCCAATTTTTATAGCAATTTACAACAAATTCCTGCACATTAAATACAAAGCACTAAAGCAAAAGTTAAAACCAGTGTGTATTAGTATTTTTGGAATGAAAATTAAAACGTGCTGCCACTTTTGCAGTCCAAGTCATTATGTTTTATGGCTTCGGTTAACATTGGGCTATAAAATATAGTAAATAACTGTTAAAAGCAGTCATTTGCTCAGAATTATTATGAGTTTAATTCTGGGAATGTTTCAACCTACTATTATTTTTTTTTTTCTGTATGCATGGAAAATTATTGCATTTTACTGCTCAGCTCTTAACTGTGTTCTGTCACACTGAGTGAAGAGTCCATATTAAGAAGTCAACTTTAAATAAGCCAACAACAACTACTGTGTTTGATGTCACTGCTTCACTCATAGAAAACTGTATGTGGTAAATATATATTACTATTTTTAGACCATCACCTCATATGGGAAAGCTGTTTCGTTCAGAAATCATTCTTAGCCAAGGAGGCTGACAGGGTCTTTTTTTTCTAACCAATCAATGTTATATACTAGGACTCTCAGCATGAGAGTCAGCTCTAACTTCTTGATAAAACCTCTTAAAGATCCAGTCTTTCATATATTCTATTCCTAATCAAGTACAAAAATAAGAACAGTTTACAAGCCATATTATGATTCTGGAATGTTTCAAATATGTATAACCAGACTGTTAAAGGCATTAAATATTAGTATTATATGTGTCCTGAGCTAGTCCAGGGGCCTGTGGCTTTCTTCTTTTGATCCAGTACCGTATAGTAAGGTAGTGAAAACTTATTTGTGATATGTCTGTACTCTCCTTACATAAGTGCTGCTTTGATTTTCATTTGCTATCATAGTACCTCTGTGTTAGGGTATTTCATTATCCGTCCTGCTCATCTAGCACATCATTAAGAATTTTAAGTTATCCAGCATCATTGTGCAGCAGTTTTCTGGCTGCTGATTCAAAGAGGTTGGACATGCATTTTTCTATGTAGCTCATCATTCCAATGAGTGTGCAAGACCCTTTTATAATTGCTGGAGGACAATTCTGGAGGCTGGCCCAGACTGTATTTTGAACTGCCCATACAGTTTACTATATTCACTTCTCTTCCTGAAATGTTACTTCTATTACTCAGACTTCTTGATGCAACTCCTCTAGCTCTTTGCAAAGCTGTCTTAAGCCCCCAGTCACAGCCTTCTACCACTTTTCCCAAGTCAAGATGTAATTTCTGTAGACCTTAATATAAGTTCTAGAGCAACAAGCATTGCATTTTCCTGTGAAATGTCATTGGTGCTGTATATAAATCGATTTAAAGAAATTGTGTTTTTCACAGCAGTGTTGAATGGCTGTCCCACTTTTTAAGCACTCCAGTTGAAACTCCCTGATTAATCAAACTTAGAAAAACAAGTGATTTCAACCATTTCTCTCACAATTTCTTTTTCCCTTCCTACTTTAAGACAATAACAAATATTTCGTCTCTTTAACTGAAGTCCATGTAGAAGTGTGTGATCTGCTTTTTTCGACTACACTGACCAATTTATAGACTTATTCCCTTTGTTTCTCTCCTCGTGCTGTAATTTCCAGAGCTGTGAGCCTATTAAACTTAATTTCCATTCTCTGTCGTAGGATGGAATGGTTTCTCCTGTGAGATGCAAGTGTCCTGGGGCAACTGCTCTAACTTCTTTCTTCCCTGAAGCATGACATTAAAATCCTCTTCAGCTGTTATGATTCTAGACCTACAGGACTTGATAAGTTTCACAAACCAATATTCTTCCCTTGGCATCCTGGCAAACTCTAAACCTTTTCAATTCTATTCACCTAAACATTTTACGTATTCTCTTTGTGCAAGCAAGTTCTCCACCATAGGGGCTTTGTTTCAAATATGTACATACTCTTCTTGTGGCTTTTCTTTTAGTGTTTATATTGTGGTTTCTGCTACTATGTTGGCTGCTGTATTGTCCTCTTTAACCCTGAGAACTACTCCATTTGCTTTGACGCTAAATGCAGATGGTAACCTTGTGAAGAAATTGTCTCACTATGCATATGACTGCAGGACCAAGTGAACCAATATACAAGTGCATGTCAGAGCCTAACAATTCTAAATACAGGCAATTGATTTTATTATATGTTTCATAACACTTAAAAATTTGCTTTTCAAACCAACTTACTGCTTCTAAAGAGAAGTCATGCTTGTCCTGTCTCAGTTTTTTTTCCCTTATGAATTTTGCATTAAGAATTGCAGAGCATTTCACTAACTAGGAAAAATTTTTATCCATAACACCAGATTAGCTGGTGGTGACATTGTACCTATATACATGCATAATGCAGATAAATGTGTAAAACCCTCTCACTGGATGAGGAAGTTTTCCATTTCATAGGCCAGAGCTTGAGCCAGGGAGCTGCTATGCAAAAATCGTATGAGTGACAAGTCAGTGATATAGGCTTCCGTGAAGGAGGCAGAGTTTTAGACAAGTCCTTCTTTTGTTGTTTCTTATTAGCTAGTTTAGATATCTTTGTGCTCAACATGCTGTATACTATGAATCCCAATCCATTCACTTCTCTATACATAATTAATTTATGTACTTAGGAGTTTCAAATACTTCATGTGACCTTGCAAATTCCATTCCTGGAGCTGGGTGCCAAATTTCAAATGTTGTGGAGCTGAACTTTGCAGAAGAAGTTCCTTTTATGATTTCAGGCCTACAGCTCCAAGCTTTCAATAAATTTCTGGCTTGCACCTTTCATTTCCTGTTTAGGTCCATTGGCTAACCTAAGAACACTGTCATGATGAGTTTACCCCACTTAACAAAATACAAATATAGTAGCTTCGTTCATCGTAGCTGAGCTGGTTATAGTCTACAGTAGGATAAAAAGTAATTTTTTTCTTTCTTTTTTTTAACACAAAAATGCCTGATGTATGGGAAGAGGTATTATGTGAAAATCCCACATAAAGACACTCAAAATTTCTATATGTTGCTTAGTTAACAATAAATATATAGGTAAGAATGTACAAGGAAAAATGAGTTTTGCATATAAATCAACTGTCTGTGTTGTGTTGTTGGAGAAGCAAGTGAAAGCAGATCCTGTTCACACAGGAATGGTCATTACTGGACTTCAGTGAACAAAGGAAGAGCTACGGATGTCATCTGTCTGGAATACTGTAAGGCCTTTGACACAGTCGGCCACAACATCCTTCTCTCTAAATTGGAGATACAAGGATATGATGGTTGGACTGTTCGGTGGACGAGAAATTGGTTGGATGGTCACATCTACAGTGTAGTGGTCAATGTCTCAATGTCCAAATGCACATCGGTGACAAGTGGTGTCCCTCAGGGGTCTATAGTGGGACAAGTACTGTTTAATATCTTCATCAATGACATATAGACAGCAAGATCAAGTGCACCCTCAGCAAGTTTGCAGGTGACACTAAGCTGAGCAGTGCGGTCAACATGCCTGAGGGATGGCATGTCATCCAGAGGGACCTGGACAGGATTGAGAGATGGGCCTGTGTGAACCTCATGAGGTTCAACAAGGCCAAGTGCAAGGTCCTGCATCTGGGTCCGGGCAATCCTTGGTATCAACACAGGCTGGGGGATGAAGGGATTAAGAGCAGCCCTGCAGAGAAGGACTTGGGGGTACTGGTGGATGAAAAGCTGGACATGACCCACCAATGTGCACTCGCAGCCCAGAAGGCCAACCGTGTCCTGGGCTGCAGCGAAAGAAGCATGGCCAGCAGGCTGAAGGAAGTGATTCTGCCCCTCTGCTCTGCTCTGGTGAGACCCCACCTGAAGTCCTGTGTCCAGCTCTGGAGCCCTCAGCACAGGAAAGACTTGGACTTTTTGGAGTGGGTCCAGAGGAAGGCCACAAAAATGGTCAGAGGGCTGGAACACCTCTCCTATGAGGACAGGCTGAAAGAGTTGGGGTTGTTCAGCCTGGAGAAGAGAGGGCTCCAGAGAGACCTTGTTGCTGTCTTTCAGTACTTCAATGGGGCTTATAACACAGATGAGGACAGGCTTTTTAGCAGCCTCTGTTGCAATAGGACAAGGAGTAATGGTTTTAAACTAAAAGGGGGTAGATTTAGACTAGCAATAAGGACATTTTTGACAATGAGGGTGGTGAAACACTGGAACGGGGTCCCCAGAGAGGTGGTAGGTACTCCATCCCTGGAAACATTCAGGGTCAGGTTGGATGGGGCTATGAGAAACATGATCTAGTTGAAGATGTCCCTGCCCTTCGCAGCAGGGTTGGACTAGATGACATTTAAAAGTCCCTTCCAACCCAAACTATACTATGATTCTATTTGGTCTAATAATGGAAGTTTTTATACTCTTCATAGGTGACTTCAACCATGAGCAAAGAGTGTATTCACAGGTGATGTGTCACTTAAAATTAGCACTTCAGTTCTCAAAATAGGTATAACTGAACTGCAGGTACTACATTGGACCTTACTTCTTTTATGAGGCTTAATCTGTCATTAGTGAATAAATTGTTAACACTGAGATTTTCTTGGCAAAGCTTATATTTTAAGATTTCTGTAACAAATTGCAAGATTTCTGAAAGAAGAACTTGATTATGGCCTCAAAAATATAGGTATCTACAGGCACAACTGTAGGGCCATGAATATACAGATACTACTACACTTTAAGATCAGAAGTAAATATTTATTAATTGAAATGAAAATTCAAGCACTTTGTTTACCTCCAAACAAATACAGAACTTTTAGTTCTAGAAGTACATGGTATGTCAACTTGTGAGGAACAGAGAACACTACAGAAACAAAGGAAGCGTCTGAAATCTTTTTGTCCTAGACCCAAAATGGAATTTAGGCATTTAATTAGAATAGAGTTAAATCAGAATTTAGAAATCTAATTCTAAAATTAAGTCCAGCCATGCTGAAAAACCTCTTCAGTTTTCACTGAACCCTAAAAGCACTCAAATACTACAGGGCATTCAGATTTTGGTACTGCTTTCCCAGGTAACTACACTCCTGCTTCTAGTGCTCTGCCTGGAGCCCTCTTGATGGTAACGAGTAAGCAAAGTAGCTGGGGAGGAAGAGGCATTGCAATGAGCTACTTCATTCTTTTTCTTCTCCTGTTAGCATGATTAGGGAAAGGTTTGGTGTTAAATCAGCTAATATTTTACACAAGGTTGCAATTTAATCTGCACTATATATGTTTAATTACAGTGTCAGTAAAAGTTTTCATGCTTTTAAAATTTTTATTCTCTTACTTGTAACAGCACCTCTGCAGACTTTGTTTTGTTTTTTTTCACTTCTCTTTCTGTTCTTACGTATTTCCCTCCATTTATAGACCAGTAGTATGGTGCTATACTCCATGCTCTTTGAACTAACCTCTAACATACGCTAATTTAAAGTCTGCTTCAGCTCGCCCATGTTCAAAGTGAGTAAGTGTTCTCTTTTGTACCCAGAAGACAAATGAATGCCAGCAACCTGTAACTGCCTTTGATGCTTGACCTCTGTATTGAAAGTTGGTTATAGTGTCTCTCTGAAGAAATATAAACACAGAGGCATCATCTCAGTTGCTTCATAGCCTAAATGTATGCCTTAAACTGAAAACATCTCTCTGACAAGAAAGAAAATTTATGTAACTGCATGAAATGTGTTGAAGTGTTGCTGTTGCAGGCTTGCGTTCAGAGCTTCACTGCCAGAGACATGGTATTATTTCACACGGCTAAGGAGGGAAAGCAACTTTGTTTTTCTTGCAGCCTAAGTAGCAAAGTCATTAGTACTTTTTACAGTCAAAAAACCAGAACAGTATAATCAGCTCCTCACTGATAGGTAAAGTGGAAAAGGTTTGGGTGTTTTTTAGCTGTTTGGTTCAGTAGTATGTGAATTTGTGGATTCTATGTTGCTTTGAGAAGTTAGAGATTTGGGAATGGGTGAGACTTCAAGAGTCACTTTTATTTTCCTCTGCAACCATGAGAGAAATGAGTGGCATAAAATTGTTTGGCGTTCCCTGCTTTTCTTGATTATGTCATGAGCAAGAAAGTATAAGGCATGAACGCAAAACTGTGTCTTTTCTCTCTTTCTGTCATCCATGGGAGAGAATGTCAACTATGGAACCTGGAAGAATTTTTTTCTTTAAATGTGCTTGTAAAACTGAGCTTGCTTTGAACCATGTGACCTTAAAACAATGTTTGTACCATTGCTTTTGTCCTCATGATATTTTTTCTAAGGAACTACTGAGTGAGCTGACCATACTTTTAAAGTACATTTCAATAGTGACAGACCCATATTCTCTGGTAGAATGTGGTTCATTCAGGATTCCTCTGGTCTGCCCTCATTGCTACCTCAGGCAGAGCTACATCAGTACAAGAACACTGGTTAGGACTTGTTCATGTGCAGTTCCCATGTCCAGTAAATAAAATACAGGATGAGACAATCCCTAAAGACAGAAATTGCTCACTGAATAAAATTATTACTTCATCTTTCACAAACAGCAGGCTTTAACACCTAAAGATCCAGAGTTTATTGAGACTGTGAAACTGTACAGAGTTCATATGGGGAAGGAGATGTGGAATGAATATGCCTCAGTAAATCCCTGCAGAATCTTTAAGGAACATATGCAGATATAAGGGTTTGCCATGCTCTGTGAAGGCGCTGAAATTTTAATAACCTCTGCCTTATGCTACCTGATCACAAGAAACTGATTGATTGTGCATAGGGAACAAATGTTAGTTTTGAGCAGAAATGTACAAACTGAAAGCAGGAGTACTAGAAAAGGTTCAAATTCTACACGAACACGATAAACATCCTACTGAGTGAGAGCAATATCCTCCACCATAGCCTGTTTCTAACGCTGGCAGTTGGGGATGATTTTTAGCCAGAACACATGAGTTCGGCCACCTGCCTTTTTCCTCTCCTGGGATTCACAGTCATTGGTTACGTGATACATATGGGTATGGGATAGAGTAGTATACGTCCCTGCATATCCTCTCTAGTGTCTGTTTATGAAACTGTGTCCCTGAATGTATCTAATCTCTTTTTGAAACACTGATGCTATCTGTCTGCACAATATCCTATGACAACACATTTCAAAAGTTTGCTACTTATTTAGTAAAAAAAAGTAATTTCTTCCATCTGGTTTTGATGAACTCCTACTAGATTCAGTGAGAGGTCTGAAATTCTAGATTTTAAGAATTTGCTAAATAACGATTCTCACTGATCTTACTCCATAATTGTAATGATTTTTTAAACTTCACTTGTATTTCTCCTTAGTATTCTCCTCTCCAAAATGAAGTTCCATCTTTTTTAGATTTTTTTTTTTATTTCTCTCAAGGCAACTGCTTTATTCTTGTAGCCATTGTTGTTGCCCTTTCTTGTGCCTTTTTTGACTTCAGCTTGTCTTTCAATGAGTTGAATGTCAATCAGGGAGTTCTGGTACTCAGCATCTGAAATTATGGCCGAAGGACTAAGGAATTGAAGCCTCATTCTCTTTATCCCTTAGCTTTGCAACATTCCTCTTCCCATCAGGAGTCACAGCACAACCAGCACATTTGCTGCTTTGCCGAATGTTTATACCATTTAGTAAGCGCATGCTTGTGTGAGTATCAGCAATGAACAAAGCTTATTGAAAAATTCACTGTCAATAAAAATTCAGCTCCTGCAAAATATTCCTTCAATACTTAGTCTTTTTTATTTCACTCATTTTGTTTGATTTCTACAAATAGTTTTAACACAGAGATTTACTAATAGGAATGTTCACTGATGTATGGAACTTACAAGCAAATATTGAAGAATATTATTGTCAAAGGATTTTAAAATTCACAGACATGGATATCTGGAAACCGGAGGTGAAATTTCACTCAGCTGACCTAGAGCAGAAATAAATTCGGTGAAATATCTGGGCAATCATGACCCTATAATTCCCTATTATTACAGATTTCCAATTAATTCTTTCAGAATAAGATACAGCCTTGAATGAGTCACATGAATAATTAATTGATTAATTTCAAATAAATAAACCTGAGAAAATTATGAACTGTTCACAGACAATTTGCCGACAGAAAAAGGAAAAATTCATCTTATAGTTTATTTACTATGAATAATTCTCAAACTCTACATGAGTCACTGGTGCTCCAAGCATCCATTATTTATGTACTCTTTTATTTTATTAGTTGTTTGTTTTTAGTAAAATCACTAAAGTTAGAAATGGGAAAATATAAGGTTGTTCAGTTGAATATGTCATCTGAAATTTCAACAATAGTATCTGCCATCTTTCAAAAGTTCAGCTGGCTAAATTTCAGCTATGACCACCACAAAAGCATAGCTTCAATTCCTTTTCCCTTTAGTCTCTGCCCACACCAGACCCAGGCTACTTTACTCACTTGAATTCAGACAGTGACACAGGAAAATGTCATCGTTATAAAGGAAATCTTGGAAGTGGATATAATAATAGCTGTAGGTTACACGGATATTAAGCACCCCAAAGTGCTACCATTGTTGTCTCAGAAAGAGGAAAATTTCATTCCGTATTTCACTAGATGGCTGAACCAAAACAGTCCTGACAATTTTGCATAACTCACGCTTTATTTATGCGTTCTTACTTATGTACACATTATAAATTAAATTATGAATAGTAGACTCTGCACACACCTAAAATTTCTTCCTCAGTCAAACTGAATGTAGGAGAAAGATTATGACATCTGTTATACTAAAAGGTGACTGAAAGTGGGAACAACTTGGTGAAACGGAATGATCTGGACCTAACTTTTACTCCTGTTTGGCCCCTACCAGAGCACTGAGGAATGATATAGAGGACAGCCTCAGGACTGAGCCCAATGTGTTCCAGGAACACCATTTTGCTCTGCCGTCTTGATTTGGAACAGGGTTACTGGGACACCTCCAGGGCTTTGAATCACTTTCTTTTGACCTTCTCTTACAGTACCATCACTGATCATGTTCCTACCCCTGTACCACAGTGTTTTTCTGATTCCTTGATGCATGCACCAGATTTAGGATCCTTGGAGGACCAGCTTAGAAACGTGAATAGTGGATCCAGTGTTGGAGGAATAGGGGAAAAGGTTAATGGGTGAGCTATAAGTCTTTTCCCAGCTGTAGGAGTGGATTTATTATATGACCCTACATATTGGTGTGCCCGTGGTTCATGACTGCATTCAGGATAAAGGCTTGAACCCTTTTGCCTGCCCCCATCTGCACAGAGGCTGCTTTTGTTCCTGTCACATATCCCAAAGCAGCTACCAAATGGGTTACATCAGAACATCAGTACAGGGTTATCCAAGATTGTCTGCGGTGCCATCTTTAAACAAATTATCCACCAACTCTGATGCCAGACGTCTGTCTCATCTCATGTCATGCATTTCTCTCACACTACCCAGCTCTGCCTGTGAACCTCCCATTCTCATAACGATTATCATCTTGTGCCAAAACAAAACCTCTCAAGCTTGGGGTGGATATCAGAGGAAATGTCTGTGAATGAGGGGCACCCTCTCCCTGTCAGCCTTCAGCTCATCAGGTGCTGCCTCATTCAGACAATCTTTCTCCAGAACTGAGCAGAATGATTTTCACGGGGAACATCATTACAAAGTCAGTCACTTCAAGGTGAATTTTCTTTCATTGAAGCCACCCATACAGGCACAAACTTGCACTGCAAAGTCATAGGTATCTGTTTAAACACTGCAGATATACAAAACCAGGACAACTACAAATTATTTCCTTTGTGATTATATATTGACCAATCTCAATATATTTCATGATTACACACTAACCAAAACCAGTTTCAAGATGTTAGCCTAATAAGTGCAGCCTGCAATAATAAAAGGGCTCCTTTTCCTAGTCAGTTAGAATTATTAAAATGAGACTCTTAATTCTTTGAAGTAAGAAATGTAGGTAAACTATTCAAAAGACGCTTGGCAAGTGATTTTTTTATTATTGTTATTATTATCTTACAGAGTGAGATGTCTGGATTTGTGCATTTTTCATGGTCTTCATCTGAATCCAGATTCCAAATGCTCTGTCAAGATTTAAAATCCAGGAAATAAGTCCATTACTGTTCTCAGTAGGTGCCACTTATGTGCTTTTGCATTGCTTCTGTCGAGATGAAAGGGCAATCAAAGAAGTGTTCAGCCTTATCCGTGCAGTGTTTCTCCATGGTGCAGGAAGGAAATTCTTAGGCCAAAGCAGTAAACTATATACCAGTTATACTGAGAGCCTAAAATAATATATTTTCTGAGGAAAATTGACACATTATTATGCACAGTGGTCTCCGAAGAGAATGTTGTTTCAGTTTTGGAAAAGATGATGAAAAGTATCAAACTGTAAAGGACCTAATGAAAAACACAGCAATCCAACTCATAGGTTTTGATTAACCCTCTGTGTTAATAGTCTGATATTAAGTCACCTGCTTTTAAAATTTTATATGTAATCTGATTTATAAATTTTATTTATGTATAAATATATATTTTAATACATATATTCATTTTATGCAGGAAAAAAAAAATCAAATATAAGCAGAAATAAGCTGGAATCACTGAAAATTGCCACAGTCATTTAAGGTCAGCTTTGTGTTACTGCATGGGAAAAATGCTATATTTTTCTCACTGTGTTAATTCTTAACTTCATAGATTTCATGTATTCAGCTTTATCGGAGCTCCAGTTATTTGTTGCAGACTGAGGTAGGGGTAAAGCAATAATCAAAAATTAGGTAAATTTCTTGCCTCTTTTAGTGCCAAAGTTAAATTACAGGAGATCTTACTGTTCTCTAACAAGTTTTCTTGTAATTATAAAGATTTCTTGGCACTTCAAGTAAGGTCTTGGTTTCCAGTGCTTACGACACCACAGCTTTAACCCCTGCTCTGACATTTTTGCATTCTGAGTGTCCAAATTTGTCTGATTTTTGCTAAGGAGCAGGACAAGAAGAAGGTGAGACAGGAAGGTGGAGCAAGGGCAGGTATGGAACTGAGAATTCAGCCACTCTTGAAAGTGAAGCTATGATTTTGCCTTGTTAAAAAATAAATGATCTTTTTATTTTTTTTTGTGCCAAAAATCAATGTGATGACCCTCTCTGTGACCATTTCTTTATCTAGAGTCCACTGTCTTTGGAGCAAAGATGTGAAGTTTGGCTAAAGAATGTAATTGTGTCAGACATATGTTTTTGCCCATCCTGTTAAAATCTGCTCAGATTTGGCCGTGCTTTTAAGCCGGTTTTAAAACTGAAATTTTCTACTGGCAAATAACTGTGAAAAGCATCCCATTCTCATTTATGGAAGCGGGGACAAGAGTCTCTGTGCATACCTGTGGGCTCCTTTGAGAGTGTTCCATGCATAGTTGAGGCCAAAGCCAGCTCATCAGCAGGATGGGGACAATGTAAGCATCCAAATGATATCATGGAAACAACAGGGGAGGAGGAGATCACTACACATTTTGAAAAACCAGAAGATTACAGACAAAACTACACTGGAAATCATTATCAAGGCTGTGAAGTCAAACACTGAACAATTAGGTACCTCCATACTTGGAGCTGCTTGAGCAACCTTAATTCAGCTCCTATCCATATACATTATGACACAGAATGAGACAACTGAAAAGTGAAGACAGCCTTATATTTTAGCATTTGAACTTTGCATTGCCATCTAGCATCAAGGCATCAACCTCCATCAGTTGCCCAGGAGAAGCTGGATATATGGATATCTGTGCGTAGGTATGCATTGTAATATGACAATACTGGCTCCAGTTTAACTTCTTCTTGGAGATATTCTGAAATTAAGGAACCAATTAATACAAATCTCTTGTTATACCTTTTTAAGATTTTCTAAATATTTGCCACTTATTTTGAAGTTGCAAAATACTTACTTATGATGGAGAAACAATTCTTCACCACCAACTGTAAAACTTGCCTGATGCTAGAAGTGAAAGGCATGTGAAGAAAGCTTTTGGAAGAGAAATAGACAGTTGATAAAAAAGTGCAGAAACAGTGTCAGACCCCATTGCAAATTGAACTCTCCAAACAGGCAGTATCCATCTGAAAGAGATTAATATAAGAATTTGAACTTTTTATGAAAGTAAATGGAGCTACAGAGAAAACCGAGGAAAATGTCATTTGTTTTTTTTTTTATTATTCTTAAGCCCATGACATTAGATTTGCTGAAAAGTTTCCCATTAAAATGATCAAGAAGCAGTCAATTATCTGACAGTGCCACAGAAATTAAAAGAATGTTACACTAGTAGTGAAAATGTACAGAAAGAATTAATCTCAGAAGCAAAGACACTGGCCTCTCATTAATCACCCAATAAGAACATCATGTACTTTGGAATGAGATTCAAAATGTTTGCATGCTGAACAGCCCAATTAGCATCTTGTTGCCTGGAGCTAAGACCTAGGAATGGGTTGGAACAGGGGTGCATCTTAATTTCTGCAGTTTAACTGCATTGTTAGAAGTGAAATGAGGTATTTTTATACATTTAGGATGCACAGCTCAGAACCACCTCATAGAGACAGGGGACTATATGATATTTACAAGGAAAAAAGGAGTTGATACTTCTTAAAATTAACCGGAGGAGGAGCTCCTCCTGACTGTAAAGTTGCTTTTTGTGAGAAGCTGATAATTCTGGAGCATATTAAATGTGTTTTGAGAGCACTGGCTGAGGCAAAGCCCTTGGAGACGTCAGCAGACAAATGCATGGCTTCTAGATACTGACAAGGGCCTTGGCGCAAGCTGGTTGCTGAGTTGCCCAGACTATAAAGACTTGGCACGTTTTGGTCTAGGTGCCTGCAGAGCTCTGTAGTTAAAAATGATGAAAGAGAAGGTGATAATGAAACCTTAAGTATTTCTAGGATTAGCTGGCAGCTGACAGTCACTTCCCAGGGGTTGTAGTTTTGGAGGCAGGACCCTAAACTGCAAGTCCTGAATTCAGTGTGGAAGTACTGTGGCAGATTTAGGTGCATTCTTTCATGTGATTGTTGACTGTTTTTCCAATGAACGTCTTTGCTTGTGGCACAGAACAGAGATGAACCAACGCTGTCATTAATAAAGCTGTTGTCACCTTCACCCCCACATTAGTGCAGAAATGAGAAGATACTAGTGAACGTAGCTTGTAATTACAGCCGATGAAGAGAGGTGATGCTGTCTTGCTATTGCCTTATTCCACCCTGGACAACCAAATTCTGTACTGCCCTGTGACGACGTTTAGCAAGCTCCTTACACCAGACTTTTCACAAGGGATCTCTAATTGTATGTGCCTCATTTTCTGTGCACCTATGCTGACCTTGTGCCACAGTACTGGGAGCAGCTGCACTGACGAGTGAAGACAATGGATGCTGTGCTTTAGAGAAGAACTCTGGTGTGTTTCTGAAAACTAGTGTGTGAGGTATCTCAGACCGTATACTTAAAATCATTGTAAATTTCTGACATGAGTGTCTGTGAGCATCAGCACTTTCTAAAGTGAAGACAGTTACATCTCTCAGCTTCACATTGCCATTTTGAAAATAAATTCTTATTTTATGGTGACATAGCAAAACACCTATGGGAAAATGGAAAAGTCTAAGTTCAGAGTGGGACTTGAAGAGTGAGCTAAAATAAAAGTTGGGAGAGCCACACAGTGAAGAAAGCAAAGTATTAAACCTTATCTCAATATCCTAGTGTCAGCCATTCTGCATGCTGAATGTAGTGACGATCTTCTGTGGAGAGTGGCATGTGATTAATTAACTGAACACTATTTTAAAAAATCACATATGCAAGAGCCCTGAATTAAAATTTTACTGGCAGCTTTAATACTCACACCTCAAAACTTCAGTGTTTGACTTTCTAATCTTAATGTTATTCTACATTATTTTTCCAGAAGTTTTTATATATATATGATGGTGTGATGTAGAGGCTGTATCACTAAATATTTAAGAGGTTTCTTTCTATGAGTTGGTGAATTAACCCATCCTGACAGTAAGAATACTACTGGGAAGGTATATGTTGCAATATGTTTGGTTATATTTTACATATGTCACATTTTGATGTAAATAATGATCGTTTGAAAGTGGGGGTTTTCTTGTTAAAGGAATTTCAAGAAATTCTTTATTGGAAGTAAAGAAAGCTTTTTATCTTCCAAGAGAGCACTGTTTAATTACAGTCAGTCCACTTGTGTCCTTTCTTAAGGATTTTCAATGGATAAGTATGATAGGTATTCCTTTAAAAGCTGATAGTCAATAATACTCATCCTGGATCTTGTAGTGTAAAATGCAGATGAGAAGAAAGGAAAATGCTTTTTCAAGTTTTGTTTTTGTTTTAATAGGAAACTTTTAAAGTACTAAGAGTGCTGGAAAGTTAGAAGTAGACCTAGAGGTGATGAATTAGTAGGGATGTACAGGTAACACAGTAAAGTTACTGAATAAAATGCACTGTAATATTTGTTCTGTGATCAGTCACAGTAATTATTCTCTCCCCACAAAGCAGTCTCAGGAATTGAGGTGTTTTTGTTATTAACATCTACAATTGTAACCATTTTACTTGAAGGGGAATGTTTCAGTGGAATATAAATGTAATAATTTGCATCCTGGTCTTCACTAAAAGGATGAAACCGCTTGATAAAGTGCCAGTGAAAGTGATTTTTCAGCATGCAAAATTCATCTAGACTTTTGTGAGCCAGAGATCAGTGACAAATTAAAAATGCATGTGTAGACAAAATGTAGTTATTTGACTTGGACCATAAATGTAAATGTCTGTCTATCTCAATTGATTTCTTTCTTTCTAGGTCTGGGAGGGTTTGGTGGGGTGAGGACTGTGAATTAAGAGGCTATTTGAAGATCTATAACTTTTAGAGTGAAAAATGTCTTAGTGTGTCAGGGAAGCACTTTGAAGAATTTGAGGTGAAGACAGAAATAGAATACTGTTTAGGTTTGTGCTTCTTTTTATTTTGGATTAATTTGTCACGTGCCTACAACACAAACCATCACAGTCCAGAGAAGAAAAACTTCACAAAGTATGGAGAAGGTGAATTTGAAATAACGTTAGTGAATCTGTGACGTATACAGGAGTCGTGAAAGCTGTGCGTGCAGGCAGCAGTCAGAAAAAGTCAACAATATTCTTTGGTCAGGTTATGGTCATGCACAGAGGAAGGGCAGGACGCAACTGTCGCAAGTTGCGACAAGGCCCTGAACAACCTACTTGAGTTTTGAAGTTCATCCTGATTTAACCAGAAGACTGGATTTGATGACCTCCAGAGGTCCCTTCCAACCAAACTTTTCTGTGAAGAAGAAGTTGTCCTGATGGGCTTAGGCATGTAACTTGTGTTATTCCTTAGGATACAGAGCTGTGGAGATCTGTAAAACTTATAGAGCCTTACAGTTTGATTACATCTTGTTTCCTTGTTTAAGTCATTGTCTGGCTTTTTACCTGTAAGATTCAGAAGTGTGGTTTGGTTCAATTTATGGATATGAAGCAATAAACTCTACTGATACCTTATTTACTTGTATCCAGGTTGTAAGAACAGATGACATAGCTTTTTTGTATCGCTTTCATGAGAGGTGATGATTCTGATTTGTGTCCTGGTTTAAAATACTTGTGTAGAGCTGTACTCTGTTGTTGCAATGACTAGTCAATAAAAGTGTATGTTCAGGGCCAGGTTATAGCCTATAATGCTTAAATATCTCAAGCTATCTAAATGATAAAGTAAAACAGACACTTCACAGGGAAAACAATATTTCTCTAAAGCATATTATGAGCTTTTCCGAAGAGAAAATTTAAGCAGAACTTAACAGCTCGTGAACTGTAAATCCAATGGTTGATTTCTGAAGTGTGACTGTGTAATGTGCTACTAAAACAAACCTAATAAGTCAGAGAGAAATTATAAATTTCATACCTATTGCCTACACTTGAACTTTAGTATAACTTTGGTGTTAGTTATCGGGAGCTGCAAAAATCCCAAGTATTATAGGATATACCATATAGTGCGGTCATCTGGTGCAATGTAGTTGAGGTATGGGGGTTTAGTGTCTTCTACTATACCTAATAATAGTTGTGTTCATCTGTTTGCTTTTTAGCTTGCTGAAGGGGTAACACTGTTCTCAGCCTTCATAGGGGTCTGCAATTATAACATTCATAAAAACAGCTAGTCATAAACATGTCACATAAAGTATTTCACAGACTTTATGTGAAAGGAAATTGAAGTTGCTTGAAAATGGAATTGAATCTTGTCCAAACAACTTTTGATACACTAATCCAACTTTATTGTTGTTATATATTACAGGCTTCTTTAGCCATACATACTATCATTAACCATACAGTATTTTTTGATAAATGTTCCCCTTCCTGGAAACTCATGCAGTTCTTTGACCACTGTCTCTGTTGGTGGTGCTTTTTCATTAAGTCTAAACTGTGGAAAAAGAGATGCCACATTTAGGTGAAAGAAACTGATAAAATGAAAAAGTAATTACCTCCCAAGGTGTTTGTGTGGTAGAACTATCTGCATGCACTTTGAGACTCCTAGATAATTGGTTAATATTTGAGAAATAATGAACAATTACACATAACGCTAATAGCACTACTAAATTTTTATTGAAGATCTACAGTGGCTATGGTCACCATGTAACATGAATTAGTCAGGCACTATTCCCAAACAGTACTCAGGATACGAGTTATGATATATTTTGGGTGAGCAGTTCCTGCATTTTAACAAATGACAGATTGAACAGCAAAAAAAAATAATTTCTGGTATGAATTTCAGGCTACCTATACTTCTACCTATACATGTTTAGGTTGTAAAATCCACCTAAATGTTGCTTTGATCCACATCATAGCTCTTCAGGGGTTTCCTTTGCCTCAAAGTCAGTTACGTATATGTTGTGTCCTTCAGACTTGCATGCTTCTCTGCTGGTGCTCCTGACCAGAATCCACTCTGCGTGCTCATGAAAGATGGCTCATGGAGTAACCTCAGAAAGGTGGACTAGTCCTACCCTCAGCCTGCCCAGGAGCATGCACATGTGTGTCTACAGTGTGGGTTAGTCACCAGGTCAAGATTATCGCCAAGTTCAGCTGTGCATGTGGTTGTTATTGTTATGCATGAGCGCATCCTCAAGCAGAGAGGTAGGTCCAGCTCTGGAAGAGAAAAGCTGACTTATATCATCGTTATATGTGTGGAAGTTATCCCCTCTACAGAGGAAACGTATTAGGCTTGGGCGAGGCTGTGCGTGCAAAAGCAGGCAGTTCAAATTTGACTCCAAGTCTTGTGGTAATGATCTAAGTTTGTTACAGCTGCTTAAAATACAACGATAAATTCAGTAAACCTGTGGATTACGTCACACTTAAATTTCATTTTAATGTCTGTGTGTTATAGTTTAACTGAAGTTTCTTTTTCTTCTTATTCCCCTGGGTTTGCAGAGCTGTCTGATTCTGTCTGGGATGCAGCCACTTAGTCGTACAGTATGCTGGCTGCATGTCTGTGTGTGCCTCTGTAACTCCAGATTATCAGCTCGTCTAGCGGGCACCTGTGTCCCATGGATATAAAGGCTCAAAGCAGGCAACTCTGGGGGTGGCATAGCTCTGCATGGTCTGTCCCTTTTGAGTGTACAAACACAGTGTTTAATGACATGTGTGAATTATGAAACTGAGATCTCAGTACCAGTGGCAACTCTGATTGTCTTGTGACTAATAGGTTTATGTGGTGAAGTATGTGGCATTAAGTGGAGCACAGTTAAAGCTCCCACAGACTTGTAAGTACCTTGGTCTGCCACACTGAAATGAAACTCCTAGAAAAAGGGGTTGGGAACTTCTATGGTTATAGTTTGGGATTTTGCTACAGCAAACCAAATGCAAAATGAAATTTTTAACAGAGGTCTCCACTAGAAAAATGTTTTGATGGTATAGCTGACCAGATGCATTTACGCATTCCAGTCAGGGAACTTCTTAAAACCTCCTGCTAGCTTCCTGTTCTGCTGGGGGAACAGGAGATCATTGGTGCACCTACTCAGATTTTTCTGGCTGACCTTAGTTTTTGCTATGGTAATCATGGCAATAGGGACAAGGAAAAATATTTTCATTAATGTTTTTCTGAGAAAACTCTGACTTTGTTTAACACCCAAACCTGGAAAACACTATCTGCAGAAAATTTTCAGTTTTAAAGAATTCTTCAATGGAAAGTTGGAAACCACTGTGGAAAGCATGTGTTTCTATTATGGGGGTGGAGGAAAAGTTCTGTGGAAATCCAATTATCAGTTGAAAAGCAGTGTGACAGAAATTTTTCAAAGATTTACAGTTGATAGGACTTTTTTTCCATCTCTTTCTTAGTCAGAAAAGTGGGGTTTTTTTTCTTTCTAGAAAGACATTGTCTGTCATGCCTTGGTTACTTTTTGTTGCCTGAACTTTGAGTCTGGAAGAACTGGCTGAGTATTAGTTGCTTTCACATTTGATACCAGTCAGTGTTCTTCAAACACTTTCACTCTTGAAACTGCAAATTATGGAAAGGAAAAACATGCTTTATCATTTGTAACAATTGCCACAAAGTGGTGGAGCTTTGTGACAGAAGAAACTCTGTAGTGAGGAAATGAAGTGCTGTTTGGGACGAAGGGCATACAGCTGAATGTGGTTTTCACTTTTCATTGTGTGTTTTCTCACCAGTTTGAAGGTTTCCTCTCTATGTGTCACTTCTATGCTGTTAGAAGTTATGTCTTTTGTTAAATAATTTAGAGCTTTCCAGTCTGCCAGTCAGGAAAGGATTAAAGCTATGTTTTTTTTCTTTTTTCTTCTCTTTTTTTTCTTTTTTTCTATCATCCTGCTGCTATCTGTTTCTTTTACAAAACAGAAAAGCAGAAGGCAAAATGGAAAAAAAATAACATCCATTACAGATGTACTATAACTGTGTTGTTGTTCTTGAAAGAAGTAAGAGGCAGAGGTCACACCAGGAATCATATTTTACACTGTGCTCTGTTGTGAAAACAAATCTATCAAATCACATCAGTGTTTATGATTTTTTTTTATAATTCTAACTTGCTTTTATATTTTTAATTCATAATGTTTTAGGTAAAATATTATTTACAAGGTTCAGAATATGGAACTTATTTAAAGCTACAATTTGCATACAAAATTATGAATCAATTTAAAAATAATAGAAATTTGGACAATTCTATTGATTTGGGCTTGTCCTCACTGAGATAGAAATATAAAAGTCTTGAGGCAGATGACACTTGATCCACTTCAGGATTTTTTTGACATTTGTCCTCTTGCATTATGTGTTTTAGCAAGGAAAGCAACAAGCAAATAAGGAGCTCCTCCATCTTTATAGAGGATAATCTCAATGAAGCTGATGTCCCAAACACTGTGAAACATACAATAATCTAGCAAGTGCTTAAATATAAATTGCTGAATTCTAGTCGTAACATTAACAATCTGATTTTCCTTCCCCTTTCCTGAGCAAAGTTCTTGAGAAAAGAATGGCAAGAAAACATGAACAGCACCAGCTGATGAAAGTGTTCTAGGCTTGTCTTTGTCCAGTGGTTGCAGCAGCTGTTAAACATTGCCAGAATTAGACAAAGGATTTTACTGTTTTCCTCAGTTGTTTTGTGGATAAACCACTACATTTGGCCACAAGCCTAACTTCATGACATGGGGAAGGTTGTCAAAACCACTTTAAACTGGCTTTGTTCACTCTCATCACAGCTGTCAGAGGGCTGTGATGGGTAGGATCCTCTAAAAGTCTTTTAAAATGCTTCATCTTATGAAAAAAGTTGTACCTTAAATACTATGCTATTTGGTCCTATTGCTCAGTATCTATGCATGACCATAAAACTGAGATTTTATTGACCTAGATGCAGAATTTCCTGTCAGCTTCTGACTGTTCTTCTTCTCTTCTCACCTTCTGCAATCAATGTCATCACCTAGATGGCCATATGTTTGTAAGAAATAACGACTTGGATAAAAAACAGGAGCGTCTAGATTAACCAAAGCACGAATAAGGAAACACATTACACAACTGACAAACAACAAGTTGAGAAAGTACTTATCTACTGACTGTCAGGGAATGCATGCTCTGTAGGTCCTGCTGCATTTATATCTTAACCTGTGTGTTAAAATAGCAGCATTCACTATTGCACACTTTCCTCTCCCCTCTTTCTGCTCATCTGAATGGTAAACCTTTGTTTCAGGGAGATAAATAGCTCTTTTGTCTGTCCTGGAATACTATGCCATTTTTGGAACAGAATCTCACAAGTAAGATGTATGGCGTTGCTCCCATGAACGTGCCTAGACCCTCTGTAGTAAGGATGAGAAAAAAATGTATCACATGGTAGAGAGTGGTGCTTGTATGGGGCCAAATGGATTTTGATACAAAATGCTCAAGTGACTAGGTTTGTTAGCTTTTCATAAAACATCTCCTGCTCTTAACACAGTCCTTGCTTTTCATTATTGCTTTTTCCCATGTGGATTTGGACTTCTTGCCCTTGGCTGGGTTAAAGCAGTGTGGAGTTGTAGGTGCTATTCCGAGGGTGCTTTATGCCCCTCACCTTGCTGTACAGCCCAGAAAGGTCAATAATAGTAGTGTTAAAGACTGGGTATGCTCATTTGCATGCCACAATCTTCACACCATGCTCTGGGGTGACCTGCATCAGCTCCCCATCGATTACACCTGCTGTCCTCTGCAGTGCTACTCCCTGTGCAGAGGCTCACAGCTGAACCAAGTAGAGCACAGTGCTGTTAATAGGGTTGCCTGGGTGTGGCCTGTGCTGAAATGGTGACAGCTTCCTTCTCTGTTTCTTTATTTTGTCTGCAGAATCTGCTTAGCCTCCTACATCTACCAGAGTACATTTGGTGAGCTTGGCTTTTCCTGAGAATATGCCTTAGGTCTATCTGTCAACGTAGTAAAATTTTATTCTCATATTCAAGTTTTTCTTTACTAAAATGAGGACTGGAAATAAGTATATTTGTAATTTAAATGTGAAACTTGAAGGTGATGTGTTGCTTTGGAAGCTGGATCCGGAAGATCCATGTATCATTTATGTTCTTTTTTTTGCGTATTTGAAATCGTAATTATTGTACTTAAGTTGTACTCATTGTATACACGAAGTCTCAGTAGTGCTATAAGTGTACACATTGTATTTGTATTCTGGTGCTTCCTACACAAGTGTAATACTTAGTGAAAGTTAGTATTTTGATAATTCCTTACTATCTTTCTGGCCTCACTCATGTTCATATAAATATGTGTAATGGTAGGCTACCTTAATGAAAAAACATACTGCAAAAACCATACTTAAAGACAGTCTCATAATCTTTTTTGCAGTTTTATTTCCTGTTTTTTTTTTACAGTTAGTTCTTGTATACTTTAAATCTTCACTGTTGTCAAAAGAGAAACCTATTCTGAAAGGTGTCTGATGCAGCAGTAATACAAATCTTTCATTATGTTTTATAGCACTCTAAGTAAAACAGAGCTACAGAATTTAACATAGAGGGTTTTTGTTTTATGAAGCAGAAAAATACATCTGAAAACAGTCTGATTCTGTGCCTTATTTTTGCTGTACAAAGATCCAGCTTTATGAGAAGCAAAGTCCTCTGCCTTTCACTCCCTATGACACCCTGTAGGGTACTGATTACAGCACCTTCCTGAGCTGACCGCTCAAACCTGTCAAAGTGAAGGAAGAGCTAGACCCTGATTCTTCCAGCGCAATGCCCTGACGTTGTGGTCTGTCTGGAAAACGGATTCTTTTCCTTGTTTTTCAGAGTCTTTTCTGCCCAAAGGTCTATCAAGATAATCTATCAAGGGTCTGTTGTCTTTTTCATAAACAAAGCACTAAAGTTCTGTCTGCCTCTGGATGACAAAACAGTTCCCTGAATCCTGTTTTCTTGTGTCTGACTGGGACATGTCCAGCCTTGTGAACCAGGCTCTGCTGTGTAACTGCATAAACATTTTAGCCCATAGGAAGGAGCTGACTACTTGCTTTAGGTGCTTCAAGGTTTTGCTGGTACTTGGACACAAGCAGTCTGACTCTCTCAGTGACTTGCTGCCCAAAGTCCAGCCTGTTGAAGTGCATCACTTTCTGTAGAGTTCTGTAATAAATAAATCTCAGTTGTGCATGTTGAACAGCTTATTACTTCATTTTGCATTGCTGCGAAAAGTGCCTGAGCACATATTTTCTATGATACTAATCTAAAATCAGGATTTAACATGCTGCTTTACTGCAGTGTTGCCCACTCTGAAGTGACACGTGAAATATGTCACTAATGAAGAAAGTGAAGTTTAATCTCACTAAGGGAGACCTACTGGCCTACCTCATTAAAACATTATTTATGACATATTTTGGAGGCAAGTATCCTAAGAAATCCAAGCCTTCTACAAAAAAAGCTCTCATAGTCTGTTAATATGCAAGATAGTAGAACTTGTGCACAAAGGAAACACGAATTGCCTGGAAATGGATGTTTTTTATGTGAGAACAAGTGAAGAGTAATATACTCTTGACCAGATTCTTCAAGGTTACTTCAAATAAAAATGTTACCTTTCTAGTGCCTCCCCTGTCTCAACAGTGTTTGTTGCATATAGTAGACCTGCTTCAGGGTGATTTGAATGTACATACTCAGTGTTTGAAAACCTCTTTATTTTTCATTCATGAAAGATCATTTATTCATATGTGATTTTATCCCCCTTCTATTTGTCCTTATTTGGACTTCACATGCCTGCAGATACAAATGTATAGAAAATAATCCATATTGCTTTGTATTGAACTAATGTATTTTACACAGGAAAATCCCTGTGACATTGGGATTTTGTGTGTATAAATTCCTCTTAGAAGTGTACCCTTAGTAAGAACAGTATATTAAGAAGCTGAGCCAGAAAATTAATTTGAATATTAGAGTGATGCTGGTTCCTCCAAGATCGTTTGGGTTCTAATGATCCTGATAAAAGAAAAAAGAGGCTAATGAAGCACAGGTAAGTATTCCATGTTGCTTTTAGAGACGTTTTAGGCATGGCAAGACCTGTTGGTAAAATCTGTTAGTCATAACCAACCATCACAGAAAGTAGTAATAAACAGAGATGGAATTTATTGGCCTCAAAATAGTCAGTTTATCAATTCTTTCCATTACTCCTCCATTTTTTTATTTGTGGAACATTGAGTAGTGGAAGGGAAAATGGCTGTTAATTTATAACACCACATTTAATTTTTTTCTTCAAAAATTAAATCTGGTTCTTAATTAGCTAACAAGAAACAGTTTTGCGAGTTTACACCAACTCTTGTTGGTATGGCCTTAAATTTACCTAGGCCTTCTCAATCCTTTGTGCAGGCAGCATGACCATGACTTTAACTACCATTTTTTAAAATACAGCCAGTTTCCTGATTCAGCGATCACTGAGTTCTGCTTAGTTATGATCCACTTATGGAGAACCTTCTGTGTTTTCTCTCTCAGAAAAGAGAGACACAATACAGTTGGCTCGCTCTAATTTTAGAGTTAGAATTTCAAATATTTCAGCTACATTTGGAGGTTTTTTCCTTTCTTTCCATCTTTGGGAATCATGTAGAGGAAGATGGTGTCACAAAGAAAAGCATAGAACAAATTAAGCCCTTGTCTTGTATATAATATAAACGTAGTTGTGTGGTGTTTCCTTCAGTGTAATCTTGTCACTAGGAATAGTCTGCCCATCCATGAGCAGATATATGCTGAAGAAGCTAGTGTCTGCAAGTAGCTGAGATGAGGAGAGGAAGGTGGTTTTATTTTCTGTAACAGTCACTGAAGATCGACGTGATACCTCTGATGCACTGCAAACCTAGCCTGTTGAAATCCTTCGCAGGACATAATGCTGGTGAAACTGAAGATTTTCTAAATCAAAATGGAGTCTCATGGTATTCTGGATCACTGTGGTTTTATTTTTATTCCAAGACTGTAGTTTAAGATGACCATATGACTATGGATTTTTATTATAATAATATAGTATATATGATAATGCTCTAGAATCCAAAATAATCCAAAATAATTTGAAAATAAGATGATGATAATTACCCTCTTTACACATGGTGCTTAAGTAATTATTACAGGATAAAGTGATCTAATTTAAATTACCTATTTGATTATGTTATGTATGCTTTGTAAGATAGTGTTACCCAGTCCATTTATGTATCTGTTTTGATTGACATCACTTTCACACAAACTGCTTTCTTTTTGTGTTCAGCTAAAATAGACTAAATTCATCGTGCACTGAATGGAAACTTAAGAATAAATGTTTAGATAATTGGGCATCAGGGATTCTTAGAAGTCTTTATTGTGTGAGAAGGCCCAAATAACATCTGTTCCTACATTCCTGTTATTCAGAGTTGCTTTGTAGTTATTGGGTCTTCAGGGACCTCAGAAGCAAGCAACAAAGCTATGCTGAATAAAATTCACTTTACATAAAAGCCTTTTACACCCATCTAGTTAGTGAATATGGCCTGGTTTAGGGTAAGACTGAATATTAGTGAAGAAAAATGTGACTGTTTTTTGGTACTCAACAACAGCCAGGTGTAAGAAATACAGAAAGAAGTTGCTTAGGAGAGTAACAAGGCCTAGATACTACTTCTTGTGCTAAAAGGCAGCCAGCTTTTTCAAGGCTTGTTTCAACATCAGTAATTTTCCCCCAAATACCAACAATTCCCAGCATATTCTCTAGAGAAGGTCTTATCATAGATTCAAAGGAAATGTAATTAAAGTTAAAAAACATGAAAATTAATTGTTTGAGAACAAAGAAAGAAACAGGTATGGCATGAAGGTCAGCACTCCTCGGAGATTAGAAGCAGCTAGTCAATTGTAAAACATCAGTTTACCTGAATTATACCTGCTGTCTGTCCGAAACGTAATTTATTTCTAGAAGCATAGAATCACAGGTTGGAAAAGACCTCTAAGTCCAACTGTCAACCCAATACCACTATGCCTATCAAACCATATCCCAAAGTGCCACATTTACACATTTTTGAACACTTCCAGGGGCGGTGACTCAACCACCTCCCTGGGCAGCCTATTCCAATGTCTGACCACTCTTTCACTAAAGAATTTTTTCCTAGTACCTAATCTAAACCTCCCCTGATGCAACTTGAGACCATTGCTTCTCATCCTGTCACTAGTTAGTTGGGAGAAGAGACCAACACCTCCCTCACTACCGCCTATGATTCTATGATTCTGTATTTTTCCAGCCACTCCTCCACAAGCCTGTAGCGTTGCATAGGGTTGTTGTGACCCAAGTGCAGGACTCGGCCTTTGGCCTTGTGGAATCTCATACAGTTGTCCTTAGCCCATCGATCCAGTCTGTCCAGATCCCTCTGCAGAGCCTTCCTACCCTCGAGCAGCACTCCCACCCAACTTGGTGTCGTCTGCAAACTTGCTGAGGGAGAACTCAAGGCCTGCATCCAGATCATTGATAAAGATGTTAAACAAGACCAGACCCAAAATGGAGCTGCAGGGGACACCACCTGTGACTGCCCACCAGCTGGATTTATCTCCACTCACCATCACTCTCTGGGCTCAGCCATTCAGCCAGTTCTTTATGTGGCGAAGAGTACACCCATCGAAACCACGAACAGCTAGTTTTTCCAGGAGGATGCTGTGGGGAACTGTGTCAAAGGCCTTACTAAAGACCAGGTAGACAACTTCCACAGCCTTTTCCTCATCCACTAGGCAGGTCACCTGGTCATAGACGGAGATCAGGTTGGTCAAGCAGGACCTGCCTTTCATGAACCCATGCTGGCTGGGCCTGATCCCCTGCTTGTCCTTCACATGCCCAGTGAGCGCATTCAAGATGAATCACTCCGTAATATTGCCTGTCACTGAGGTCAGGCTGACAGTTCCCGGGATCCTGCTTTCGGCCCTTCTCATAGATGGGTGTCACACTGGTGATCCTCCAGTCATGTGGGACCTTCGTTGTTAGCCAGGACTGCTGATAGATGATGGAGAGTGGCTTGGCCAGTAGCTCCGCCAGTTCCCTCAGCACTCTTGGGTGGATCCCATCCGGCCCCATAGACTTGTAAGTGTCCAGGTGGCATAGCAGGTTGTTAACTGCTTCCTTCTGGATGATGGGGGGTTTTATTTTGCTCTCCATCCCTATCTTCTAGCACTGGGGGCTGACTGATAGTTCCTTCCATAGGGTGGTTTCAGTGGAGAATCATGGTAGGATCAATAAATGATTTGGTTTTCCAGGTGACTGAAGATTAATTTTCATCATCTTTCAACATCATGCATGCAATCTTCCCTTCTAATTCTGTTTTAAAGCTCCACTTTCAAACAGAAGTTCCTAATGGTTTTGATTTTGCACTGATTTAGCACTCATTGCCGACAGAGCTCACCTTAATCTTCTGAAATCTCAAAAGGCAGCAATTGCTCTATGTATGGCACAACAGGTATTTTTAAGTGTGCTGTCCTCAGAAACTCCATCACCTTTTCACTGTCCTTCACTCTGTTAAAGAGATTTTATCAGAAAAACTTGGCTTTTACTGCTTAGGATGATACCTGGCATTCAAATGTAGATCTCTTCATGTGACAAAGTTAGCTGAGAGAAAACTGATGAGAAAGGGGGCACAAAAGTTTTTTTTTTTTCCCTGAGGAAAATCAGCTGTCTAGCATTATGCTACTATTAGCATTTGTCATAGCATAACTTTAAAATGAAGAGAAGGTATGTCTTTGATATCATTTAGGAAGATGTACTGTGGTGATGTATTCAAAGGAAATAGCCAGTCAGGCAATCAGTGATTAAAGAAATGAGTTTTCCATATGCGTCCATTTAATTTTCGAGATTTTCAGTGTGCTTCACTTCTGTTAACTAATGACTACATGGAAGATTTTATCTTTCACTGGTATTATCTCAGATTATTATAAAATGAAACTGTACTTAGTAAAAAAAAGAGAGAATTGTTTAATAACTATTCATTCTTAAACAAGAGTGAATAAATATATATGAAATTAAAGTACACAGGCTTAGAATTATGGGGTTTTTTTCTTTTTTTTTTATAGCACACGTCTTATTTTAATTAATGAAAGATTAAAGTGTAATTATCATTCCAAAGTTAAAGTATTGTATCACACCTCTTCATGTTTAAACTATAGTTTTGGGTAGTCAGACTACCAAAGCAGGGTTCCTTGCATTTTCAGATATATATTTCAATACATATTCCTGTCTCTTGAGTGACCCTGGGGAGTTTCACTGCATTCGCGTACCTTAGTTTTCCTATCTGTAAAATGGAGAAGACAACACTGATTAGTTTTCCTGTCTGTAAAATGGAGAAGACAACACTGATCTCTTTAATCCTTTTACATCTAATATCGTCTAGTTCATTAAGGTGAGTAGAAGCTAATGAAA